>NC_066551.1:8896205-9088964 GCF_024679095.1 Eriocheir sinensis
CTGAGAAGCCGAACATCATCTCGCTATCCATGACCCTTCACTACACCCATGACCCCAGACTCGTGAATGACATGGGTGAGGAGGCAGGAAGACCCATTTAGAGGCCTCACTATATAAATCCGGATGTCACTCTGGCGCTGTGTACTTTTCTTGCCCATCACAGACTCAAGGGCCAATGCAACGGAAATGAGCACCGCAGCCACGCGCAGTTAAAGAGTATGCCCCAACTTTACCTTGCCTTCCCTATATGAATGTACCCGTGCCTAACAAAAAGGGGCTATAAAATTGTGACGCATAACCTACAAGAATAACATTAATACGTCTGTAAAACATCAATAGGAAATCGTGACTGGAGGAAGCAAGTGTGGTGGTGGTGGTGGTGGTGGTGGAGACGGCGGCAACGACGGTGGTGATAGCGAACTTGGTGGTAGAGGTCAGTCTAGTCCTCGGTATATCCACTTTACTCTCCCCCGAGCCCTTGCACCCCACCACCACCACCATCACCACCATCGCCGCCGCCGCCGTCGTCACCACCAGCACCACGTCTCCTCACCCACCCACTGCCACCCACATCCACATGAGTTAAATCAACTTATCCACTCCAGTTTCACACACACACACACACACACACACACACACACACACAAATCTCTGTAGTGCAATGGTAACAACGCTCGCATCACAAACGAGGGGTGCTGGGTTCGATTCCCGTACAGAGGGGAGGTGAATGGACAGTCTCCTTTAATCCGTGTTCCCTGTCCACCCAGCAGTAAATGAGTTCCTGGTGTCGGTTGGGGGTGTGGGTGTGAGGCGCCAGTCGTACCAGAAGCTCGTGACCAGAACTCTAAAGTCAATGCGGAGGCTGGCTGGGGCTCGCGAATTCAGCGCGTGATCAGACCAGGATGAATCGCATGCACGCCCGACAATAATGAAGCAATAAAAGCTATAAAACAACTCCCGCCAGGTTATAATTGACGGATATAAATAAATTCCAAACAGTGTAAATTATTTTTCAATTAGATACAAATCCGACTCCATTTACACAGGCGCCTCAGGTTCTGACTACACCTCCACACCAACACGTCACTACACACACCCATCCAGTCATCCATACCACACATACGTATACCTAACTCAGCTGACGCCACACATTAAAATCACTAACACAACACCAAACAACTCGCTCATCCACATCACACACATCCATTATAATTACTAACACTCATACATTTACATTCACGTCTTCCCCCAAACTCACTCATCCTCATCACAGACGCCCATTATAATTACAAACTCATCCATCCACACAGCTCACATCTTCCCACACACTCACTCACCCACTCACCCACATCACAGACACTCATTACAATCATCAACACCCAGGTCTCTCCCCCACATCACACGCTCACTCATCCACTCATCCACATCACAAACGCTCATTACAATCATTAACACTCGTACATCCACACAACCCACGTCTCTCCCCGCCAAACACTTTCACTCATCCACTCATCCACATCACAAACACTCATTATAATCACCCACCTCTCCCGCACACGCACTCATCCACACTAAACATTATAACCACTAACACTCACACTCATGTTCTCCCACACACACTCAGTCATCCACTCATCCACATCACAAACACACAAACCTAACTCACCCTAGATAGCATTCCCTTTATCAACATTCCCACAGGCCACGTCCACACACACACACACACACACACACACACACATCGGTAACCCCACTTTAAGAACACCCACGCCCACACCCGCGACCTCCTCCCGTTCCACAGCCGACAGCACAACAAAGGCCACGGTTCCCATCCCTACACACACACACACACACACACACACACACACCACAACAATCACCATACGTCACGACCTCTTCAGCTATGCACCGCCCCCCCTTCACACACGTCCACTTTCCCCCCACTCCTCCCTTCACCCCATACGGTACCACTCCTTCCACTGCACCCCACTATATAGTCTGAGCTTTCCCTTCCCCACTCACCCCCACCATAGCAACACCAGTACGCCATTCAATCCCCCTCCACAAAAATCTCCTCTCACTGCATCCCACTACACTCAACCTACCCCCCCCCCTTATTACCTGCACCGAATACTCAACCATTACAAGAGCAATACCAGTACGTAACCTCTTGACCACTTAACCCCCAACCCACCCCAAAATTTCCCCTCACTGAACCCTCCAACACATAACCGCCCGTTCCCATCCCCATGCCTACGCCCATACATCACCACTACTACTAAAGCAATACCAGTACACACTCTCTTCAGTAATGTCCAGCCAGCACCCTTCAACCCTCAACCAGATCCCAAAATCCACCTTACACTGCACCCGCTACAAGTAACCTCTCGTCCACTCTAATATCTACACCCAATACATCACCGCCACTACTACAGGAGCAACACCAAAACACCACCTCTTCAACACCCACTAACATCCCCCAGTCAACCCAAAAATCTTTCAATTCCCCTTCCACTACACTCAATCTCCGGCCCCCTCCCAATACCTCCACCCAATACTCAGCAATACCAGCATGCCGCCCTCTCAGCAATGCACCGACAGCAGCAGCAGCAGCGCCCCCACCCTCACCCCCACCCCCGCCCCGCCCCACCGTCGCCCACACGCAGGACAAGGTCAACGCCCACTGAGACAAGGCCGGCGGGAGGCAGGGAAGGACAGTGACCTTGAGCCGACCATGAAATCCACGCGCGAGTAATCGATAAGAGACTGCCACGAACTCTCTCTCTCCATTCCTCCTCCTCCTCCTCTCTTCCTCCCTCCCTCCCTCGCTGCTTGTCTGCCCGTATTCCTGTCTCTCCTCTCCCTTCCTCCCCCCCCCTCCCCGCTTAGGCTTCTCTCTTCCTCTCTTCTTTCTCTCTTTTCCCCTCCCTCCCTCCCTGCCGCTATCTCTTCCTTCCCTCTCCCCTCCCTCCTCAGGCCTAAAGAGAAGGGAATACTCCGCCTCTTGCTCCTCCCTCTCTTTCTCTCTCACTCTTTATCTCTTTCTTCTTGTCCTCGTCATCCTTTCCCTTTTTTTCCTGTTCTCTTTTTTTCCACTCCATTGTTTCCCCTCCAATAATTCGTGATTTTTTACAAGGAGAGAAAGGTGGTGGTGGTGATGGTGGTGGTAATGGTGGTGGTGGTGGAAGACAATGCCATCCTTGCCCTCACCTCCTCTTCCTCCTCCTCCTCCTCCTCTTGTGATCACGTCAAACCTATCTTCGTGATGACAAGTGAGAAGGGACCAGAATACTCTCTCTCTCTCTCTCTCTCTCTCTCTCTCTCTCTCTCTCTCTCTCTCTCTCTCTCTCTCTCTCTCTGCGGAGGTTAAGATCAGACGATTAGAAATGACCGTACGTTCATCTCTCACCTGTCACGAGAGAGAGAGAGAGAGAGAGACAAAATGGAGGTGACTGTAATTACTCACAGCCTTAATATCATGATGAGCAACACGAAGGAAGCAAATAGCAATAATTCTCTCTCTCTCTCTCTCTCTCTCTCTCTCTCTCTCTCTCTCTCTCTCTCTCTCTCTCTCTCTCTCTCTCTCTCTCTCTCTCTCTCCCGCCATTCAGGAGCCGCCGTTCTATGCCGGGAGTTCATTCACATGCTCCGTTCACTCGCCCATTCAAGCCATTCATTCATTCATTAGTTTCCCTTCGGCCTGAGAGAGAGAGAGAGAGAGAGAGAGAGAGAGAGAGAGACTTTACTATGACCTTTCCTTTCTATCTATTATCTCCTACTTCATCCCATTATCTCCCATATTTTCCTAGCCCTCCCATTCCTTCTTTTGCTTCTTATTCTTTCATATATATATTATTCCTCCTCTTCTTCCATTCTATCGTCTTCTATAACAATCCCATTTATTATTTACTTCTGCTTTCTCCTATCTTCTTCCACACCTCGTCATCCATTACTTCTATTATCCTCTATTCCTTTTATAACCTCTACCATCCTAGTTCCTCTTCATATACCCCTCTATTCTTTCAAGCCTCTTTTTTCACTAATTTTTTTTTACGCCCTTCTATATCCTCTATCATCTTACAACCTTCATTTTATTCCTTTCTACCACCCCTTCAACATCCTTTGCCATCTATCAATCTTTCTTATACCCTTTTCTTATAGTCCTCATTCTATTGCATTCTATCTTATTCAACATAATTTGCCATCCTTTCAATTGTCTTCGTGTCCTTCAATATCCCTCATTCTATTATTTTCTATTCTATTCTGTATGTTTTGCTATCTATCAGTCTTTCTTCTGTATTCCTCGTTACCCTTCATTCTATTCCCTTCTGTTCCATTTCATATTCTTTTCCATTTATTAGACGTTCTTGTACCCCCCCCCCTTTCCACATATCTTGTTTTCCATCTCTCCTCCTCTTATCCCTTTCCACAATCTTTCCCATTTATCCGTCTTTCTATTTCCATTCATTCCCTCCCTTCCAGTCATTGCCACTCTCCTCTCTCTTTCTTTCCTCCCTTCATCGCCCTTCCACACCTATTCTCATTCATCTATCCTCCTTTTATCCCTTTCCACGGCCCTTTATTCATCCATCCCTCTATTTTCATTCATTCCCTCCCTTCCCTCCTTGCCACTCCCCCCTTCTCTCTCTCTCCCATCCTCCCCCCCCCCCATAGCCCTTCCACACTTGTCGTTCATCTCTCCTCCTTTTATCCTTTTCCATGCCACATTCCATTCATCCATTCTTCTATTTCCATTCATTCCCTCCCTTCCACAGTTTCTCTCTCTTTTTCCCTCCATCGCCCTTACACATCTTGTCAATCATTTCTCCTCCTTTTATCCTTTTCCACGGCTCTTTCCATTCATTCCCTCCCTTCGACGGCCCTTGCCACCTCTCTCTCTCTCTCTCTCTCTCTCTCTCTCTCTCTCTCTCTCTCTCCCTTCCTCCCCCCCCATCGCCCTCTCTTCCCGGCGTCGTCTCCCTCTCATATGTCAAGTGTCAACGGCCTAGCATAACCATGTCTACCTGTGGATCACGTGACTCCTCCCAAGGGTTAATGATCGCCCATTCACCCCTCACCTTTATCCCTCCGACAGGTGGTATTGTGGTGGTGGGGGAGGGGGGGGGGCAGAGAAGGAGCAGGAGGAGGGGTGGAGGAGGAGGAGGAAGCTATTTCAAGTATTCATTTACTAAAGTGACGTGGTAAAAAAAATAATGAGTAGGAATAAGACTAAGGGGTGACTGACGTACTTACACACACACACACACACACACACACACACACACACACACACGTTTCCTGAAGTACACGTGTAGCTAAGCAGGTGTACAGTCTCACCTGAACTGACGTATTCGTGATGACGGAGACGATGATAATGATGATTGTTCAGAAACCACCACAAAAGCCACAACCATCAATAATAATAATAATAATAATAATAAAAATAATAATAATAAGTAATAATAATAATGAGTGGTTCGACGGTCACGTTTGATTCTCTCTCTCTCTCTCTCTCTCTCTCTCTCTCTCTCTCTCTCTCTCTCTCTCTCTCCCCCTCGAGCGAGTCACGTGGGGGTCGAGGTCACGTCGTTATTTATTATCAAGTCTCGCCGCACTGGTCTTGGAGGACTGTTTCCGTGTCCCCTCTCCCCACAGTAGTAGTAGTAGTAATAGTAGTAGTAGTAGTAGTAGTAGTAGTAGTAGTTGGAGTTGAAAAAAAATTGAAACCAGAAAACAGGTATTGATACGAAGAGGCGGATGTTGGGAAGGAGAATATAGACAGACAGACGAAGGAGGAAACAACGAAAGGGTGAGACACTGGAGGAGGAAAAGGAGAAAGAGAAGACAAGGAGAGACGGAGAAGGGCCGAGACACTGGAAGAGGAAAAGGAGAAAGAGAAAATAAGGAGAGACGGAGAAGGGCCGAGACACTGGAAGAGGAAAAGGAGAAATGAGAAAGAGAAGATAATAATGGATAGCACAAAGGGGATAAAAAAGAGGGGAGTGTGACAGGAGGGGCGTCTCACAGAAGGGTCACCCCCATCTGACACCCGCTGAGAGGGGAGACGGGGGTAGTGGTGGTGGTGGTGACAACTCGGTCAATAACATGTGCGTCGCGTTGTCAACATAAATCACAGAACACTGACAACAGACACCCTCTCCATCCTCCCATTTCCTCTTCCTTCATCCCTTCTCGCGAGCCACCACCCGGCACTAATGACAGCCTTTCCTTTTTCCTTTCCCTCCTTGCCTGTACACGAACTCCTACCCTCCCTCGCACGCTTCGGAAGGCAGGAGCAGGAGGAAACAAGACACTTCGGGGGCCACGTCAGCTCGGCCTCACGAAATCGCGTACTCTGAACCACCTCCTCAGCCCGAGTCCGAATCTCACATGTGAGGGCCAGGAGGGAGGGAGGTGCACGCGGCAGAGAGAGAGAGAGAGAGAGAGAGAGAGAGAGAGAGAGAGAGAGAGAGAGGAAGGGGAGACCGGGGCGGGGAACAGAAGGGAGAGGAGGAAAGAGGGGGAGCTCTCTCTCACTCCGTTCCTTGCCCTGCCTCAGTTCTTGCCCGATCAGCTGCTCTGAGTTAAAATGGATGAGGATGATTCTCTCTCTCTCTCTCTCTCTCTCTCTCTCTCTCTGCCGCGTGCACCTCCCTCCCTCAAAATGGCTCAAAATGGCCAAAAAATTATTTTTGATGTCGCCGTCCATGTGTATAAGATGAAAAACTAAATGTTTCCCGAGTGGTACATGCACCTCCCCACACAACGAAGTCACACGCCACAACTACACAACACGACATGAACACAGACTAAACGTATATACCTCACCCACACAGACACCGGCGGGCGCTCCCTCACCGTCTTGGGCCCCAGGGTGTGGAACGCCCTGCCCCTACGCGTCGTAGACTCTAGCACACTGTCCGGCTTCAAAAAACGTTTGAAGGACCTTCTCATTGACGATGATGTGACAGATCTATAAGCCAAATCGGTCCTCAAGGCTACACTCAGATACAAGTTTCTGATATTCTAGGTAAGTTTTCCCTTCTTCTCCCAGTCTTTTTACTTCTCGTATTTTTTCGTATATTATTAGTCTTCCATTGATACATATATGTCTAGTTTGATACCTATATTTTGTTTTTATACCAATATTTGTAGTGAATACATCTTATGTTCTATATGTACAGAATAGCCATTTTTTTATGGAAACTAAATTATTCTGATTCTCTCTCTCTCTCTCTCTCTCTCTCTCTCTCTCTCTCTCTCTCTCTCTCTCTGTGTGTGTGTGTGTGTGTGTGTGTGTGTGAACGGCGTACTTCAGCGGAAGTTTTTTTTCCATTTCCGAGCACACACACGTACACACGCTCCCCTCCCATCCCAAGGGGATTCGTGAAAGATAACCTGAATGATTTTATGAATGAAATGAACGTGCGTGATGCATCTGTACGGATGAAGAAGAGACAGGAGTATGACACTACGGAAAGGGGAAATAATTATAAGAATAGGTAAAGTTGAGGACGGGCGCTATACTCTTCTGAACTTGCTAACTGCATGCCTCCCCCACTCCCACGGCCCCGCTGCACACGACTTTCTACTCATGCTCATCCCTATACTGTCCAAACCCCTTATGCAAGAGTTAACCAGCATCTTCACTCTTTCATCCCTCACGATGGTAAACTCTGGAACAATCTTCCTTCATCTGTATTTCCTCCTGCCTACGACTTGAACTCTTTCAAGAGGAGGGTTTCAGGACACGCCTCCTCCCGAATTTGACCTTGCTTTTGGCCACCTCTTCTGATTCTTTTATGGGAGCAGCGATTAGCGGGCTTTTTTATTATTGTTGTTTTTTTGTGCCCTTGAGCTGCCTCCTTTGTTGTATAAAAAAAAATAAAAAAAAAAAAAACGCGCGTGGCCTCGGTGTTCATATCCGTCACATTGGCCCTTTAGCTACTCACGGGTAAGAACCAATTTACCCGGGAGAAGGGACAGGTGTGACAATAGTGTTACTATAGTATGCCTTCCTCTTGTTTCCCCAGCCCGAAGGGGAAGATAAACAGCTGGGTGGGATGCGCGCCAACTGACTTGCCCGGAATTCGAAACCGAACCGGCAGATTCGTACCTAAGCGTTGTAACACCATCACCAAAAAGAGAATAGTATAAAAACTATGATAATGAGAATGAACCAGTTGGAGGATGCTGTGTTCAGTGAGGGCTCAAACACGGGTGCCCAATGAGCAATGCTGGAATATTTTTGACGAGCACACTAATATGAAATTGAATCTGAGGATGTTCGTTAAATTGGAGAAAGTGACTCAATTGTGGAGAGAAATTTGGAGAAAATATGAAGTGATATGGGAGGAGAGATCCAATGAATAGGATGTATATTTTGGAAAACTGGAACGAAATCAAAAGCACGAATTGGAGAAACAAAGACAAGAAAACAATGATCTAAAGATGATCTTGTGTGAGGAGAAAGAATCACAGAAAAAAAAATAACCAAGAGAAAATAATAACGGAAGCACTGGGAAGTCAAAATTCACTTGAGGAAAATAACTGAAGAGGAATTACAGGAAGAGAAGGTAAGAATGGATTGCAAAGTTATTGGAATAATGAAAAATAATGTAAAAATTGTGGGGGTACACAGATGAGATGAAGAGATGTGTAGTAGTATTTGGGGCTCAACCAGTAAGGAACATGAGAGAAAAAGGAGACAGAAAGAGCTAAGGACATAATTGCAATGACAAATGACAAGAGGATGGACAACTGAAGAAGGAAGCAAAGTAAGTGTGTATAATTGTGATATACAAAAAAGAAAAAGTATGACCAACTAAAGATAACACTGGTCACAAGATGCTGCAAGTGAAGTACTCAAGAAAGTCATCAACATTGAGTAAAATATAGGAATATAAGAAGATTGTAATAGGGAAAGATTTAAGTGAGGATGGAACCAGTTATAGTCTACTGACTCTAACTTGAGCTTTTAGGCGTGGCTCAGGGAGCTGTGCTACATTATTCCATCACTCTCCTCAGACTCTGAGGAGAGTCGCCAAGGTCCTTCAGGCAGCAACGTCGCATGAGCCACGTTGGCAAGTAAAATGGAAGGTTTACAGAGTTGTCTTTCCCTCAAATCCCAAGCCATTCATAACACCATGCAGTCATATTATGAAAATATATATATTCAATAAATAGATAAAGTACAGACTAACAGGGAGACAGATATCCAAGCGCAGGTTATCTCTAGATGTGTAAACAATTGGGGGTTCCCCAGGCCAAGCCACAGTTCTTAAGTTAGAGTCGACAGACTATAACAAGAGGAACTTCAAGAACAAATTACGAGTATCATCTTGATGCTGAAAATTCTTCAGATGTTGTGCACAAACTTTTACATCCTCCTTCCACTTTTACTAAATAAACTGTTTACTATAACAATAAGTCAAGAACAAGACAAGTTGAATGTTACCCAATATCAATTATCATTATCATTATTATACACACACACACACACACACACACGACACTTGTGGTGCAGCAGACCAAGCCTCTGCCATGCCAGGCTGCCACCTGCCAGACTGAGGTTCAAGCCTTACTCAGGCCAAGACTTTCCATCTAACAAGGAGCAAATACTGCCCCCTTTTGGGCAAGGAGATGGGCATGTGTGGGGGTCCTAGCGACACCCATGGATCCACAAATAAGACATCAATCGAGCAATCACAAGTCCAGCATGTAATTAGAGCATGGTGGTGAATCACACACACACACAACTTTTTTTTTAAACAATATTCAGTAACCCTACTAGTTACTAGGTAACATTTTGCAAACACCAAAAGGCAACACATATCCAAATCACATGGAAGCATTCTTAATAAATAAATTCATACTCACAGAATCTGGTGCTTGTCTTCCTCAGTGTATTAATTCAAGCCATGCACATTAAACTGATGTTAGAGACCTATTCATCTCCATCCCAATGATCAACCTGGAAAGGGATCACAAACTCCAAATATAGATATAAATATATTCATACAAATAGAAAAATAAATGTTTAGTCTCACATTTGAATCAATATTTACAGGTTGCAGTCAAAAATTCTTAAACTTACATGGATGATATTCTGCACAGTCCATTCTGGGCAGGTGTATGATAAGCTAGGTTGCTAAGGTTCCTAGTATAGCTGTCCAATTTTCTGGTTTTTTCCCTTTCAAGTGTGGAAACAGGAGCCAAAACTTAACTCTAATTCTGGTCTTGCCTATCATACGCTGCACAGTCTCAGGATCATCTAAGCTCTGTCCTTCAACATTCTCAATTCTTTTCCTTATATATTTTGCAAATTCACTCCAGTTTTCTTTCTTCAGGAGTCTAGATACCCTCTCTTTAGCTTTCTTTTGTCTCATTTTCTTTTCATTCTGAAGAAACTGTCTTAGGTTACCTACAGAATCAATAGTCCTAGTTCTCTTTTTTACAGCCTTATAAAGTCTAATAAATGAAGGAGAACAATGGTCTTCCATGTCCCGTAACTTCTTGGCAGCTTTACTAATCTTACTCTGGCTTTCATTTTTTCCCCCACTAGAGATCTTCAAGTGTTTTTTGGGTTTCATTCTTGCTGAGTTGAGTAGTGGTTGATCAACACGGCTTATCATCTTAGCTGCCTTGCTAGCTCCACATACATCTGATTCAGTGTTGCCACAGCTTTCCAGTTCTGGCTTTCTTTTCTTAACCTTATTTTTCTTATGTGGCTTGGTCTGCTGCTCCACACACTCCCCAATGTCTTCGTCTATTAAGTTGTTGAAGGCATAGGTATGAAGTCTTTTGGAGGATTGCTTGGTTTTGGTATTATCAGAATCCTTATTAGTTGTGTTCCTGCATAAAGGAGAACCAAGAAACTCATCAGCCTTGGATGTGTTTCCACTGTTTTCTCCCTTAGTGAGAGAGTTAAGAAAACTGGTGTCAGTTACATGCTTCCTGAAAGTGAAAGAAAAAATAATGTTAAAACCAATGGCTATCAATTTGTCAATCAGATCATGTTCTCCAGTAACATAGTGAACACTAAAATGGAAAGAAGAGGTCAATGGGAGTTGTGAAAAGAAAAATGTTGAGTTAATTGGTTGACATGTAGCAAAACAAAAGAGATCTATGTAGAATACAGGAAATTGGTCAAGTAATTAATGAGGCAAAGAAAAAGTAAGTTTTAGGGAGGATTCATAGAGGAAATAAATCCATTTCTGAAAATATGAGTATTGTAAATCCAATGAATGCATCACAGAATGATTTTTAAAAAATTTGAGTAGGAATAGCTATGGATGGTACTCTGCATCCCTATCCCTAACCCTCCCCATATTCATTATCTGAGCAAACAAGGCTCCTCACCCCATGAGTGTTGTGAATGGTATATTTACTTGGTTGTATTTACTTTGTTGTAGTGTACATATAGGGACTGAGCTGTCTGAATATCTGTATTTGTCCAGTTTTTTTCTTAAATTTCTGCACACTTTGCCTCAATCACTTCATCTAATTTATGAGAAGTATTTATATTTCAATGGGGAAACTGTACTTTTGTTATTAAGACAAGTTCCCTTTCTCATTTTTTTTCCTTAAAACCTCTAAACTCTTTGCCTTCACTTTCCCTTTCCAATAATGGGTCTTTATTACCTGATTCCTCTAGGTCATTCATAACTTTATATACAGTACTGGTGGCCCTAGCAAAACAGACAGGTTAATAATCTGATATTTGGACTAAAAATAATAATATGTAATGAAGCACTTGAGAAAATAGAGGAATACATCTATTTAGGACAAAAAAATTGCCACTGCAAGCCCAGCCCATTGAAAAAAATTAAGAGATTTGAAAGGGGATGGAGTGCTTTTGGTAGACATAGTAATACATATAGCAACTTGCCACAAAAGATCTAGAGAGAAAGCTAAGAAATCTGCAAAGAAGAATAAAGAAATAGTGCTGGGTATAACATGGAGAAATATGGAACCAAGCATCAGTGATTAGGGAACAGAAAAATTATGAAGACATTCTGATGACATTTAAAAAAAAAAAAAAAAAGGACTTGGTCAGGTCATATCATGTGTAGAACTGATGACAGATGGACAACAAAAGCAACAGAAAGGCAACTCAGAAGTTGTGGAGGACAAGGCAGAGAGAGAGCCAGATGGAGGGATGAAAGAAGAGCATTTGCCAGAGGAGGATGGAGTAAGTTCACTATCATCAAACATCAAAACATTGGGAATGTATTTTGTAATGGCAGTAATGGCAGAAGATAATACACACGCAAACGCCTAAAGCACATACCCCGTGGGCAGTGGGTTCCGGTTGATATCCACTGATGAGCAGTACTGCTGGAGTAGGTTAGCGAGGGGAGAAGGGAGAGTCACTGTGTCCACCAAGGAGGGGGCTTTGCTTGCTTTTAAATGGCTCACCAAAGGTAGGATATCATCATAAATCTCAGCTACCTGGCCAGCACAATCCAGTGCAAGGGCTCTGGAAACAAACAAACATTGATCTCATAAAAGCTCATCATGCTGCAATTATTACAACAATAACAACTACAACTACCAATACTAATACTCCTATTGCTACTGCAATCAATAATGTTACCCCTACTGCTAGTTTTTTTATACTTTTTAGTTGTTCTTTGTTCCAATGATCTAAAACTTAGTCTACATAACATCTCAGTATAGGAATGCATAACATACTATAACAGAATCATGAAAATTTCATGATACATGAAGTACCCTCAGCCAGTCACCTTAAAATCCTCACCAATTGATTGATAAACCAAAAAAAGGAGGGATCAAGGTACTTGAGAAGTTGAGAGTAATATTTACACTTCAAACTGTTCAAATAAAATATATATATATATATATATATATATATATATATATATATATATATATATATATATATATATATATATATATATATATATATATATATATATGATAAAAAAAAGTACAGATATATCTACTTTTCTCAATCAGTTTATTTTTTATTTTTTATTCTATAAGACAAATCACTAGTAACGAACTTTCTAGTGAATATTCTTTTGAAAAAATTTAATCTAAAATTATTTTCTCAACTATTCTGTTTACCCTATCTAAAACCCTCAGCCTATAAAGGCATATAAAATGGTTCCCTGCAACGGTAAGATGTGAACTGAGTGGAATCTAAGGCTAATTCTAACTTTTTGAATAGTAAAAGAGAAGGCAGAACGAACTAAATTGAAAATAAAATTCATCCAATTTCTCTAAAAAATGCATAAGGACATTACATCATAATGTAACTCAATATATAATAAAATCATGTACATAAGGCATCATATTAATAAACAAAACTCTTTGCAGACGTCCTTCACACAGCCTCAACTGACCTGATGCGTGCCACAACAGACAAGAAAGCTACTGCAGTGCTGAAGAAGTGGCCTGTTCTGATCTTGGCCATGAGTAAGGCTGCTGCTTCCTTACACACACTGTCAAGGTGAAGCATGAGGTGGTAACCCCCAAGCAGCCTCACCAACACGTACTCAAACATCTGCTTTGAAGGCAGACGGAAGGATCTGCCAAAAAGATCATCTTAACTAAAATGTGTTTACAGAACTTGGTATAAAAAGAAATGTATATTCAATTAATTTCTACTGTATTACCTAATTCAAACCATTAGCACATATAGTGGAAAGTGATGAAATGATGACAATAATTACCATTATCATCATTAATACTACTTCTTCTCAATTAAATTTTTACAGGGTCATAGGAAAATACAGAAACTAATATATGGACAAAGTTCTTGAAATATTTAATTCCTTCTCCATGACACGTGATCAGCACTACCCACCTGCTGGCCACAATAACCGGGGGCATGAGGTGACACAGACGGGTCAGCTCCTCTGCCATGCCAAGCTGCTGCCACCGACCACAAGTTTTCTCCACCTGTCAACAGACATGTAGACTCAACAAAGGAATACTTGATAATGTTTAACTTTGCATTAAATACAAACTGGAAGCATTTGGGCATGTGTGTGCTAGTTTTAGGAAATATTCTAGACTCATTTCTTTAATCCACATATTGCAAAGATTTATAGTTTCATGCAAAAGCAAGAAGTTTCTGGCACATTTGATTGGTCAGGAGTGGTTACTTGGCTGGCAAGCATTGAGTTTTTTCAGCAGCCAGTGTTGGATGGTGAGGTCAGACACCTTTCATGAGATTAGGATGATTCATTTTGTGCTCTGCAGTTTGAACCCCTTCATGCTTCAGGAGCCTTTATTGTTTAACAGTGTCAAGCCAGATGAGCTCCTCTAGATGGGATAACATTTGCAAGGAGGTCACCGGTGCCTCTGTGGTGCAGTGATTAGCACACCTAGGTATGACTCTGTGGGGCCAGGCTCATGGATTCACAGAAAAGTGCCATCTTTCAAGAACAATATTGTAAATTGAAAGAATGTCATGCTATTATTGTTAAACTAACCACATATGCACAAAAATTTCTGCATACCATATAATCACATACCTTTCTCAATACTCTGTAGAACTTCTCTGTGCGATGTCGTCCATTCCGATATAGTGAGGCAGTGAGAATCCCAACTTCCTTTCGGAAACACTGTGATATTTCTTTGTCATCAAGAACTCTGTGACCTTTCTGTATGCCATCTAGAAGTGACTGTGCACAAGTACCTGGAAGAAAAGCCCTTGTACATTACTTGTTAAGGTCTCATTACTTACAGTAAATAGTTATATACTAAGTCTAAATTTTGTTTATTAACATTTACTTTGTAATAAATATGATGAAAATTGTTACTTAATGTGGCCTCAACAAAAGATATTGGCAGGTTATTCCAAAGGTCCACCACTCACTAGAACAAATATTTCCTAATAATTGTATACTGCATGCATCAGAACCCCTTGGACAAGTGTTATTTTGAGCTGCATAAAGTAAAAAATCAGATGCTTATAAAGTACTACATGTATCTCTGAATCGACTTTCTGAACGTTTGACACTTCCACTGTTGCTTCCTGCCTCCTCCAGTCTTCTCAGCCCTTCATTTCAAAGTACGTATTAGGATACTATCTATTTCAGTGGTGGTGGATTATCATTTTACCAGCGGTAGGTTACTCTCTAGAAAGGATATAGGATACCATTTTATCAATGCTAGATTACTATTTGTTAAGTTTATGTGGGGTTCTGTCTGTTTAAGAAAAGGCAGAGTGGCACTGCATGGGGTCTGTGGTGGCCTGACTGCAACCTTGAATCGAGTGTAATTTTGGATATTTACCGTACCATACTTATTGCCTTAATCTCAAAATAACAATCATCTACCTTTATCTCAAAATAACACTCATCTAATGGCTTCTGTTATGTGCCGATTTAATTTCTTATCTCAAAATCATAGAAAATTACTTTTATAAAAAGATCAGGTCAGGCCACCACAGATCTAAAATGAATCTTTAGGATGGTAGAGGTGTAGTTTAGCTCTGGCACTTCAAAATACCATACATGCCTTGATATTATAGTTAAAGTTCAAAAACACATGACTTTTAACTTTAATATGAAGGTGCACATGGTTTGAAACTAACCTAACCTAAGTAAACCTAATCACTGCACCCACTGCCCCAACTATCTCCAATGCATCATGGTCATGTTAGGTTTTACTGGGTTAGCTAACCTTACTAACCATGTGTGCCTTCATATAATAGTTATAGGGCATGTATTTTTACCCTTTAACCATAAATTCTGAGGTGGAAGAGGGTAAGTCAAGTTGGGGCATGTGCAATAGCTGCTTGTGGCCTTGGTATTCAGCTCTGTTGCATTAGCCCTTGAGCCAATGGTGGGTAAGAACATATTACACTGGGATATGGGGCCAGTCCAGGTTACCACAGTTTACCTTCCCAAACTTTCCTGGTATAATTCCACAAGTACACCCACTGGGCTGCCGACAGCCAGTGACAACAATCAATGTCGCTGCATGCAGCATATCAAGTATTTATCATATATAAATAATTAAATCAAACTAAATTAAAACTAACATTATCTAACCTGACCTGACTTAAATGAAGATACCCCAGCCATAGCTGACCTGTGGTCCTTTGCCAAAATGCAATAACTGGAAATAAATCTATCAATATATCCCCCCTAAACCATACTTTAAGAATTTGATATCTCATGAATGAGTGATTTGCAGTGCCACAGCAATACGGTAGTGTTGTATTTGCACAAAATCTTCATATAGTAGTAGTACAAAGGTGTCCTTTACTGCGATAGGTGATCATCTATAATAATACTGTTGATATTATCCTATCATATTATGTACTTAACGCATTAATAATACCAATCTTTACCAACTGAAGTTCCGTTTTGAAGCGTGGAGAATATACTGTAAGCTTGGTCCATCTTTCCTGAGTCATAAACCACCCAACCCATCCTGCTCAACATAACCTGCATTGGGGTGGTAACCAGTGGTGGGCACCACTAACCGAAAAGTTAGCTTCGATAACTAATAATCCACCAACTAAAAAGTTAACTTCGCTTACGCTAAACCGTTAAGCTGATAAAGAAATTAGTGGTAGCTAATGCTAACCGCTAACATTTTCTATACACTATGGATTTAGCTTCGGTTTAGTATTTTGACTCTAAAACCATTAAAAACAGACCTAGTGACCTGAAATTTCAATATGTTGTAGCTTAGGCATAGAGCTTTCCAGAAATGTATAGTATGCCAAAATCAGATGATGATAAAGGTGTACAGTGTACACAAATATATAAATCAAATTCAAGTTTACCCTATATCTGTATACTTTACCCAAGATTTCCAGCACATTTATGCATTTTTTTACTTTTTTTCATAACTGACTTTTATTTTTATTATTTTAAGTTTATTTGTTGTCAAGTGGAAAATACTGAATTCTTGTTATTAAATCCCAAGTTCAAAGAGTTGGAAATGGAAGATGCATTACCCCGAAATACCAAAAAGTTTCCCTAATAATTGTCCAATTACCCTACTTTAAGGCATAATTTACCCAAAAGTGGAAGCCCTGCAATTATTGTGCCATGTGGCTCAACTGGTGCTGTGTCTGCCCACAACGGACAAGAACAAACCTGTATGAATTTTTTAGTGGACTTAAAGTTAGCGGAGGAGGAACTACATTAAGCAAAAGCTAATTGGGCCGCTGTTTCCAAAGTTAGCGATAACACTTATCAGCTAAGGAAAAGTTAGCTTCGCTAATTAGCGGTTAGCGAATTAGTGGAACCGTGCCCACCACTGGTGGTAACCTATCGCTGCTAAACCATTTTGCACTGGGTGTAATTCTGAAGTTTTACCTTATCAACAATTCTCAAACAACATTTGGTATTGCAGAAGTACGCCCCATCTCACTACTAACATATTAGGGTGGTTATGTCAGGCATTGGGTGTAATTCTGAAGTTTTACCCTATGAACACCTCACACACAACATTCGGTATTCTAGAAGTACACCCCATCTCACTATTGGCACGTTTGGGCGATTATGTCAGCTGTCTTGCACTGGGTGTACTTCTCGAATTCTACCTCTCCTTGCATATCCATTAGGGTCATCCACATTCCTAGGTATTTATACTTACTTGTGTCACAGATCATCCCCCCGTTTTCCATGTGGCATCATACTATCATGATCTAACCCATTTGCTATCATGATCTGACCCATTGACTATCAAAATCTTGCTCTTTTCTTGGCTAAATCTTAAACCAAACTAAACCCTTCAGTGTCTCACCTATGCTGATTTGGCCACGGTCCTCTTTGGTGTACTCCAGGGTGTAGTCAGGGGGGCGGGGAACCTCCCTCTTCTCCCACAAATTCATGGCGTGGACCACACAACAATGGAGGAAAATAAACAGCAATGCCCGCGAGTCCGGCTGTGTCAGGGAGGCTCAGCAGCTGTCCCCACCAGTGCCTAGAGAGTGCTGAGTGCTGGCCGAGGGTCGATCATGTAGTCCCTTAACTCTCCTCGGCGCTGACAGGTGCTGACAAATGAGAGGGACCAGGGATAGCGGACATCCTCTGGCCGCCTTGAGGACCCTGACAGCCTGACACACACACGTGGACGCGGGGACGGTCAGCGTTGCCATTGCCAGTTTGCCACTTGCCAGCACTAGACAGTGTTGCCAGTTTCGTAGATGAAATTTCCAACAGAATAGTGATTTTTTTCCCCCACAGATTTCCACAGATTTCAAGTACATCCCATGAAAATTCCCACAAGATTAAAAAGGGAAGATTTTATTTTTAATACTATTTAATTAATTTTGACAAAAGAATAAAATGTGATTATACTTTAAAAAAAACTATACTGTTAAAATTAAAATCATTCTGAATAATGTTCTTTTCCTGTTCGTGAGAGAGATCGAAAGTTTTATCACTCATCACTAAAGACAAAAAAGGTTGTAAATATTACAATAAAATTAGTAAAATTAATGGAACTTCATATTCATTATTTTTTTTTTTTTGGGGGGGGGGTATTTCGTTGGGGATATACCCCAAGGGAGGAAGGCGGTGCCAAAATTTAATTATAACAAGTCACTTCTCGCGAAAATCTCGTCGGGCCCGCGAATGACGTCAATTAAGTTGTCTTCAAAGGCGGGGTCCGCTATTGCGTTTCCTGAATTCCTGAATTAACTGTTAACATGGTTAATTCAGGATTGTCATCTTTTAAATGTGTTGAGAGTAAATGAGTTCAATCAACCATCGAACTGGCTCCATCGGTTCCTATATGCTTATCATTTTCTTAACACCAAGGCCATGCTCAACCAAGCAGTTTTAGTCTTATAGTGTGTGTGTGTGTGTGTGTGTGTGTGTGTGTGTGTGTGTGTGTGTGTGTGTGTGTGTGTGTGTGCAATTATTTTTCTTAATGGCATACTTTGTAGATTCCATAGAATTTCCCTTCAAGAAACAGTCCCACGTCAGGCCATTTCTCCCACAGATCAGTGGGAAATTCCCACGAAGTGGCAGCACAGGCACTAGAGTCCTTTCATAGAAATCAAAAGACTCTTAGTGACAGTCAACTAGATTTTTCTTTTTTAATTTTGGCGGGTAACAATCAGCTGATAAGGATGGCACATGTAATAATAGCGTGCTGCCACTATAAACATGAGTTATAGGCCATCCATTCATAGTGGACGTCATTTTAAAATAAAAGAGACATTATTTCATCCCTGTTACCGTTTTATTGTACGGTAAGAAAACAAGAGCTGGCATAATGAACTCTGCATCAAGGCCAGCAAGGATGTAGTGTTCAGGCCATCCAAGAAGAAGCTTCGTACGGCGCCCCGACCACCGGGACACACTGAAGAGGAAGAAGCAGCAGGTGAGTCGTCTGTGCTGGCTGCGGGGAGGGCGCGGGCAGGTGTGTGGCAGCCGGCAGGTGTGGCGGGCGGCGGCAAATGTGGTGCTGGCCGCGGCCCGTGGGAGGATGCCGTGGCCGGTGTTATAGGAATTATCTCGCAACCAGCAAAATAGCTCGCAGAGAGGTTCAACTTGATTGATTGATAATTTATTGTTGCAGGTAAACAAGAAGGGAGAAGGGGGGAACATGCCATCCCAACCCCCAGGCAGGACAGAGTGTGATTATACAACTATATAGTAATACATGTGGAGCTTCCTTAATCTATGTTTCACTCATTGCTATCGTTTACTTGTCCTGTTTCGGCTCGAATACACGGCACACATCAGAGAAATACCTTTAATCAAGAGAAGGCTATATAACAAACAAACATGGCAGATTTCAGGAAAAAGTACCCCACGTTGATGTTCACTCAGTTCTTGCTGGTTTGGTCTGTTGGGCTGGTGTGCTGTTGTCTCACGGCAATATTAACTATCTAAAAGACCACAAACTATAGCAAAACTAGGCAAATTTATGTGTTTACCTGCCGTGTATTCCCCACTGCGCATGCGTGGTGGACAGCAGAGCGACTTATTTCTACAAGGACGTATTTCTTGCAACAACAGCGGTGGCGGGGCAGCGAAGAGGGGGATTATTATTATGTATTACCGTGTGTCAGGGAGGGAGGCGAACGAGGGAAGGATGGGCGGTGAAAACAGAGGAACGTTGATGAAAGGAAGGCACGGAGGATGTCAGGAATGATGATAAATGAAGGCAACAGAGTACTTAACAAATATTATGTGGTTATTAGTCTTTGGAGAGAGAAGGCTGAACCGGAAAGTTAATGAAAGGAAAGCAAGGAGGATGTCAGGAATTATAATAAATGAAGGCAACAGAGTACTGAACAAATACGATGTTCAAGAAATTTGAAAAGCTCAGTGAAGAAAAATTATAAATATCACAGGAGAAAAATGTCCACCTGGAGGAAAGAGATACAGGTAGAGGAGAGAAAATTTGACTAGAGTAGCAGACTGAGATAGAGATTGGGGGGAAATTGAAAGAAATGGCAAGTAGGAGTGAATGAATGGAAAATGAATATCTAAGGGTAAATTTTTGGTTTAGATCCTCCTTCAATTCCAACGACAAAACTATTTTTCTGATGATTTTGTGTTTCAAATCAATCTTACATTTGTTTTATTGGTTACAAAACTCACCTGTAACAAAAGTTTCATCCCCACAATACATAAATGTGGAGAATTTGGATCTGGATCTTAACCTGGATCTTAATTAGTCTAACCAAACCAAACCTTCCATCACCTTCTACTGGGGTGTTTTTCCTCCCCTTCCCAAATGAACACCACTGAGTGCCAGGAATTGAACCCGGGCCTTCTGACTAGAAGTCAGGGCAGCATACCGACCAGACCACCGATGGGCACTCAGTGGTGTTCATTTGGGATGTTTTTCACTGTGTTAATACAGTTTCTTTAATGTATTCCCCAATTAGCTCACCTTAATGCTGCTCTTACATATCTTCTGCTGGCTCCTTAATCACAGGGATAGGTGGTGGCTGCTGACTAAGAAGTCTAGACAGTTACTCTGGTATCCTTGCTGCCGTAACAGGCAGCCTGCAATGAAGTAAGAACCTCACTACACCTCAATCTTTTCCATGTCTTGGACAACTGATTAATGCCGTGGTAGGATGCTGTGGTTGCACAGGGAGTCAACTGAGGTTTGATTATTGCTATGATATTTATCTCTACAATCATACTACTACAATGAACAAATGATGCAACTAGTCATTTTCATGGAACTGGAAATATTTAAGTTTTACCTTTCTCTGTGGCAAAGCAGTACTATGACTGGCATAATAAGTGACAATATTTTTTATTGGTTGAGGACCAGAAATGACATTCTAGCTACTTTTTGGCAAAATTTGGCATTTTTTAGTATTAGTACAGAGAGCAGGCAAAAATTTTAGAGCTACTGTTTGTAATTCCTCATATTGGTAATTTACATTACCTGGAATGAGTGTTAGTTTTTTGTTTTTCATAGCTATATTTCTTCATGTTTATTCAGTTTCTTCTGGAGGTGCATTTACCAAACAGTTAGTTGGAGAATTGAAACAACAGACTAAATAATTGGCCATAGAAAGGCAGCTCGCAGCATTCATCCACGTTAAGTGAAGGGCAACATTTATTGCAAAAATGAGCCTTTCTAACAAATATGGGTACATACAATGAAAGATGAACATCAGAATAAAAATAGTGTTGACCACTTGAGTGAGTTGGGTGTTTTTATGGATAAATACCTATTTTTCCACCATAGAAATCATACATAACTAGCTAGAAGGAATCACGGTTTATCTACACGTAAGAAAAATTACAAGTAGCAGTATTGCAAAGGCAGTTGTTACACCTGCTAACCTTTAGATCTCTTTAATTTGACAATTTTGAACTCCATCAATAACTTCTGAAAATGAATGTCAAAAACTTTTTTTTAAATTTTCTAGAATTCAAATCAACTCACTCAGCAGTCTCTCTCTCTCTCTCTCTCTCTCTCTCTCTCTCTCTCTCTCCACACACACACACACACACACACAAACACACACACACACGCATACATGTATGTTGATACACAGAATAACTGTCAGTCTGGTTTACGTAATTTGGCTTAATTGAAAAGACATGCCAAGTACATACATGACCAAACTCCATGCACATGAAGGTCTGTAGGTTTGAATTCAAATTTTGTAATCATTCCTTGCACAATAGTTATTGCTTTTTTTTTTTTGTATAGAGCATCTTAGTGATAATTAATTAATGAGTTCCTTGTTTTCAGCGCTGAGGTGTGTAGGTGGTGGAATGCTGGCATGAAGGATGAAGATGAGCAGTAAAGAATGCACCGCTTGCACAACCAACACACAGATCAACAAGACTTCAGACACACTGGACATGAAAGGAGACGCACAAGCTTTGAGAAGTCATGAAGTAGATGATTTAGTAAAGGTGGGAGGTCCTCAGACAGTTGTTACCACACTGCCCACAGAAGTTGGGTCTCTAGGATCAGCAAATCATATTCATGTTCAACTTTTTGATGGCCAAGTCATTCAGATAACATCTGCACAGCCGGAGGAGACTGAGGCTCAAAGAAAAGAGTGTGAGGCTAATATGAAACAAAGCGAAAGTCCCATTGTGACAGGAGACTTGGGGTCGAGTGAAGGCACAGTGACACTCCTCACAAGTAATGGCAAAACTTACATATTACCACAACCATTAAGCTCAGCAGAAGATGGCAGATACATAATATCAAATGAGGTACTGAGCACAGAAGGAGTTCTGCATGATGATGATTTGCCTCAAGAGAAGCAAATATTGACCATCTCACCACCACCGCCACCCTCACAGTCTGCACTGAATTTCTCCTCCTCTGTTGCAAGCCACCTTGATGCCCTAGCCATAGCAACAAGTGAGGTGTTCAGTGAGGATTATGAATCTGTTCCTCTGCAAACACAAAATTCTTTGGTTGAGCAATCAAACACTTACAGATTTAAAAATCCAAACATTAAAAGTTCTCAGGAAATGAATGATAAAATTTACACCCATGCAAGGGAAGATTACCCAAGGAGTTCAGTGTTACCAGATGCCAGGATCATCACAATCACTGCTTCAGACAGTAGAGGCAGTGAGGCGAGGGTAGAGCAAAGATCTTGCTTCACAGATAAAGGAGCATTAAAAAAGAATAACACTAGTATATTACCCCAGAAAAAGAAAACTACTGACCTCTCTGTGCCAAAATGTAAAGCCAGAGAGGTGAAGAACTGCAGTGAGGTTGGGCAAATACAATTAGATTCCACAAGCTGCTCTCCAACATGCTCCAAATGGGTTGGTGTGCAGGATAGCATGTCTAAGGAGTTGAAAGCAATTACAGCTGCACCAAAAGTCTCTGCTGTAAAGGAGAGAGCTGGGGAAGCCAAAATGTTGGATGTAGTCTGCACAAAAGCAGTGACTGAAGAAAGGGAAATGGACAAAACAAATATGCAAATAACAGACTCTGAAAATGTCCAAGATGGTTCCTTAAAGTTTGAAGTTCAAGATATGAAAAAATTACGCCGTTCATCTCGAATCAGAAAAGTCAAGAAGATTGCAAACAAAGTAAGTTTAGAAGTAATGCTTGAATGCTGTTGTGTTTGGGAATATTTGAAGGCATTTATTTACTTTTTAATTATTTATTAACATTTCATTTATATCATTTGTTCTGAATCATAGTTATTTTTACTTCATTGTCATTTTTTGTTTTGTATGTGTGTGTGTATTTACCTAGTTGTATTTACCTAGTTGTAGTTTTACAGGGCCTGGGCATTATGCTCATGTGATCCCGTCTCCGTATCTGCAATATGTGTGTGTGTGTGTGTGTGTATTTACCTATTTGTATTTGCCTATTTGTGGTTTACAGGGTCTAAGCTAAGCTCGGATAGTTCTGTCTCCATGTCTATAGTAATTTAAACTCCTTCATTTGATGGACACTTCCTGGCTCCCAAATCTCCCTCCTTAGACCATTCCAGTCATCTATACTTCTATGTAGGAAACTACAATTCATTTTGTCCTGCAGACATGTTCCCTTTTTCAGCTTCTTAATGTGTCCTCTCTGCCACTTCCTCCCCTGGGTCACAATCAGGTCACTTCCATCCAGTTTGTCCAATCCACCATAGTTTGATCCAGCTACGAAGTCAGTTTGGGTGGGGCCCGCTCAGGGAGTCCCCTGGCCATAGCTATACCAAAGCTTATCTAATGTGTACAGAATATTTGATGCACAAATTCAAATAGTACCTAGATGACATATGATGGAGAGAGTGATGTATTGGGTGTGATGCGGCACCGCTGTGAAGAGGTTCGGGCTCCATCCAAACTGACTTCATATTTGAGTCGGACTATAGTAAATTTATACAAAGCTATTAGGTCTCCTTTTCTTCTCTCCTATGGCAGACTCGACAACTCTTATACCATTTTGTTCGCTATCCTTTGTTTCCTTTCTACCTTCCTAATATATTTTTTTATCTTTGATGGAACCAAATTATTACTGCATACTCTCTCTTTGTCTTATCATTGCTGTTTTGATTTTTTTCATCATATCCTGATCCATATAATAGAATGCCATTCTAATGTTTTGCAACAGACTATATGTCTCCAAATATTGTATTTATGTGCTTATCAGGGGCTAATGTACCTTGAACAATCACTCAAAGGTCACTTTCACTGTTTACTGCATCTGTATCCATCTTTTCCTTCATATATGTTTTGCCATGGGTCTGTTTTTACTCATTCCAATTCTCATTATATGGCATTTCTTTATGTTGAATTCCATCTCCCAGTGGCTACTCCAGTCATGTATCTCATTTAAGTAATTTTTTAAGCCTCTCAAAATCTTGTGTGTGTGTGCAGGTGTATGTGTGCGTGCATGTATGTACTATGTGGGTGTGTACATGGGCACTGACTTGTATGTAGATCATAATAACTACTTTATCTCATCTTGAAAATGACGTGGGATGATCTCTTGAACTGTTGATTATAATGTATGCATTTTTCAGCAACATTTATTTTGACTATATACCTGGAAATAGAATGACTAGTGTATGTAATAACTAACCAGCCTTACAGAAACCCAAATCCCGTGGCTGTATTATTGAAGCAGCAGCTGATGTTCTTTCTGTACCTTCAGGAGGAGAGTGATGTTGCAGAGGGTGCTGGCACCTGTAAGAAACGAAAGGAACTAAAATGGGAACCATCCTCAGCTCTCTGGGAATGTGGCAGCTGTGATGCAATGTTCAGGTGAAAGCTTGCACTAAATTTTCATAAATTTTATTCCATTGTAGCTGAAAATTCATATATGTGCATTAATTTTAAGATGGGGCAGGCCAATGTCTTATAATTCCCCTTTACATGCCACTCCTAAAAGAAGCATGGTAAGTATGAAGAAAAGTTTGGTTTGGCTCTGTGAGTCTGTTAATGCTCCTTTGCTATGGACAAGAAAGTGGGTACAGAAAGGTTATCTGGAAAATGGGTTGACATAATTACGATATCAGGGAGATGAGAGTGATGGCTGAAATGTGTAAAAAAAAAAGTAAGAGGGATAAAGATGAGAAAGTCAAGATTTTTACCATTGCCACCTTCTAGTTGGAGCTCCAAGCAAAAAGCATCAGAATATTTAAGGGTTTTATGTAAATTGCACTGAAGAAAATTCCACCCCCTACAAATTTCCACCTATGGAAAGTTCATCTGTTTCAAAGGTAAATCATTGGAAAGTATACTTTGTGCAAAGCTCCACTCAGGTAAAGTTCCAGCCTTGTGGAGTCACATGACAAACTAGCAATTCATTTCAAATACCTTAGAATTTATAATGGTTTAAAAATTTGTTTGAAAATTAAAATGGAAAGAGAGAATAAACATACACAAGTTATTTAGTGGGGAACTCTGCAGTGTTTGTTTGTTTTCATAATCCTACACAAGTATTTTCAGTTTTAATTGGTAAACTGTAGTTTATTTATTTTTCATCATGATCCTACAATAGTGTTTTCAGTTTTAATTTATAATTTTGTGTGGTTTTCTTTTTAACTGATTTTATCTTTTATCAATATTTTCATGCTAACTGATCTTCTGAACTTGCTAACTGAATTCCTCCACCCCTTGTGTGCCCCATTGCATGTTACTTTCTACTATAGCTCACCCCTATCACCCTATGCTGTCCAAGTTCTTTATTCAAGAATTAACTAGTACCCTCATTGATTCATCTGTCACTGGTTAACTCTGGAACAACCTTCCTCGGTCTGTATTTCCTTCTTCCTAAGACTTGAATACTTTCAAGAGGGGTGTATCAAGATTTCTCCATCCAAATATGGCCAATCTTTTGGAACTCTGCCTGTGTTCTGTATGTAAGAACTGTGGTTTATGGGATATTTTGTTTTTGTTCAGCCTTTGGGCTGCTTTCCATGATGTAAAAGATAAAAATTGGGGGCTTAAGTTTGTACTTTTGGGTTATCAAAGCCAAGGAGATGGGACACAACCCTTGGCTGACACCTAGTGCTCTCTCACTCCTGGATGGATTGGGGCTGGGTGGACTAGCTCTAGGTTGGTCATGCAAAAAGTGCTTTTGTATGTTCCTGTTTGATAGAGAAATTAGTCTACTTAGCTGCATTGTTCATCCCTCCCTTGTTAGATATCAATGTAGGTGCATTCAGAATATGAAAAGAATACCTGGTATATCTTCATAAGATTTTCAAAAGCATCAACAACATTGGCTGTTTGAAGAAATGCCAAAGCACTAAACCATTTTATTTAAGAGCAAATAAGGAATCATTATTGTACAAAACTTTTTTCAAACAGTCATATATTTTGCCAATGAGATTGGCCAAAATCAAATCACTTAATGAAATGAATGTAGTATCCAGGACTGGAACTCTCCATGGGTGTAATTTTACATGGATGGAATGTTCTATGGGTGGAACTGATTGGGTGAAATTTTCATAGGAGAAATCATCTAGGGTGGAAGTTTTGTTGTACCTATGAGATGATCTTGAATTTGTCAAAAGAATGCTACACTTCCCAGATTGTGTTCTTTTTCTCATGCAGGTGTTGTAACAATGGCTGTGATTTGCAGGACAAGGGTCAGCAGAGACCGTCACCGGCAGGAAGGGCACGCCTTCACCTGCTACGTGTGTGGCTGGGAGGGCTACAGCAAGACCAAGTATGAGGCCCACGTTTCCAGTGTCCACTGTAACCAACAGGCTCGATGCCTTGCCTGCAGGTGGGGCTTTTAGTGATGCTAAAGCTTGAATACATATTGAGAAACAGGTATACAGTAAACCCCTCAGTTTAGTGAATATTAGTTTGCCAGATTCAAAATTGGAAAAAAAAATCCCTCAAATTTGGTAATCTAACTCACTTATCAATCATTCAAATTCACAGTTCCCCAAAACAATAAAAGTGCAACTATAACATCAACAATAATAATAATAATGATAATAATAATAGTAATCATAATCATAATATGTAATAAGAATGGCCATATTAAGACAAGGTGAAATAACCCAGCCAGTATTAAAAATGCACAGTTGTCATATCCTACTACCTCACCCACACAGAGGTCAAAAGTGAGAAGCTCACCCTGTTTTTCACCCAACTTCATCACAGTGGTGACTGTCTATCTCACCACTTGGTTTGATGAAGTGTAGTCCATACCAAGACAGGCTGACATAACCCAGGCGGTATTTGAAACACACAAGCTGTGTTTCCCACTATGTTGCCCACACAGAGGTTAAAAGTAAGACCAGCTGTGCCTTTTGGAACATTATCAACATCTGTGAGGTGTTTAAGTTTTGATATGTCAACACTGTCTCTGCACTCCTTTTGTTGCATTTTTTTTTCAGTATGCCTCTTCTAATATGCCTTAAGGGGAAATAAAGATATTATCATCATTATGGTAATATATTATTATTATTGTGGGAAAAAACTAACCTCAACTTTTGAGGTTAATGCTAATCACCAATTAAAATCAAAGGACATGAATTTACCTGAAGTACTCCCTCACTCGATCCTATCTCAAGCCAAGACAAAAATAGAATTGGCCAAATATAATCTGCCACTTAGCTGGGGATTTTGGAGATTTGGGAGACGATGTAGGAGGTAATCGTAGAGCTGGGTGGTGGCAGAACTACTCGGTCTGGTCCGCTGGGTTCCTCATGACGAGTAGGCTTGATGTGAGTACTTGGACTTGTCTGGGTGTTTGATGCTAACAGCCAGGTTTTCTTTCAGGGTATTTCTCAAGTTATGAGAATTCTAGTGGTGTGGAGAAGATGTGCATCATATGGAGTTTGGTAACCAAAAGAGCCAGCAGCTGGGTATCCAGCCTCTCACATTAACAACAGTTGCCATGTTAGCAGAGGCCACGTCGAGAAGGCGAAGCTCTCGGGACTTCAGGTCTCCTGGGCCAAGACCAAGGCGCAGGTGTTTGGAGGCCTGCTAGATGAAACAGTACAGTCTGTTCATGTATGTGGCGAGGACATTGAGATCTTTGAAAATTTTACGTATCTTGGTAGTGTAGTTCAGAACAACAGTGAGTCTCGCCAGGAAGTCTTATGGCGGATTGGCTTGACCCATGGTGTTATGGACTCGCTCAGCACGAGTATATGGCGTTGTCAATACCTGTGTAGAAGGACAAAGATCCGGATCTTCAAGTCCCTGTGCTCCCTGTGTTACCCTATGGGTGTGAGACATGAACACAAAACAGGGACTTGGAGAGGCGGATTGATATCTTTGATAATAAGTGTCTATGCACTGTCATGGGATGTTGCTGGAATGACTTTGTGTCAAGCCGGTGACTACTCCGTGAGACTGATTCGAGGCCTATTACGTGCATAGTCCATGAATGCCAACTCCATTTACATGGACATGTGGCACATTACCCAGAAACCGACCCTGCTCATTGGTTTGTCTCTGTAAGAGGCAATCCTGAGTGGAAGAGGCCAAGAGGATGCCCACAGAGTTCATGGCTTGAGCAAGTCGATAGATCCTGTCATGAGGTACTCAGGATGGGAAGGGGGCCTGCATGGAGACTTGCCCGGAGGGACCCCTGGCCTTGGCATTGTAGGGTGGGCGAGGCAGCGTTCCCCCCGGCATATGCCCCCATTGATTAATTGATTGATTACTGCATACCCCAATCAATCTCTTCAGCTTTAGAATAATCTATTTCCCATCCTCATACTTGCTTTCATAGTCTTTCTGCATCTTTCGGTTTTACATAATGTCATGTCCATCTGCATTCCCAACATTGTTATTGTTATTGATCCTTTTTACAATACCTTTTCTTCTCTATTTTCAATGTGTCTCTACCATCTTCAGTAGGCATGTATTTTGGCTCCAAGACCTCATACCTCAATCATTCAAACAAACAGACTTTCAGCATGGACATTTTTTTTGTATGTTACACATCGCCTACATCATTACATTCACACAATCTGCCATTTAGTCTTCATCACTTTTCCTCAGGATGTTCATCTAAACTGTCCTCCCTTGCAGAAAAGATTTTCCAAGCTATGACTCCTACAAGCAGCACATGGAGGAGACACATTCCACCACCCCTGCTACTCCCACATCAACATCCACTGTCACTTCCATGGCCACCACTACCACAACTACCACAGCCACTCCCACCTCTCCTGTTGGTGCATCTGCTGATATCAAGATGGAAGTGGAGTCAGAAGCAAGACTAGAAGATGAGGCGGAGAAAGAGGAATCACAAGGCAGACTAAGCACAGAAGAAAAACAAAATTCAATCAACACAAATTTAAAGTAAAGATTTAAATCATAATTTTTTGCTATCTAGATGTTTTCTTTGTTAAATGATACATAATCTTCATTTTTCTTTTGCAAGTCATTTAAATTTTCCCATTGAGTCTATGCAAGATACTTGTTACATGCATAGTTGTTCACTTACAGTATTTTTACACTTTTTAAACTTTTATTACAGGGATTTTCATTCATATGGTGAGCGGAGTTGTCCCTACTGCAGCAAAACCTTCAGACGTCGCAGTCGGTTCCTGAGGCATCTCAATTATCATCAAGGCAAGAGAACTTACATGGTAAGACTCAAGACTGCTTTGTCAGAGAATTTTAGGGATATGCATGAGGAAGGATCACACTTAAGAGTGTGACAGGAAGTTTTGGTGTTAAGAAATGAAGATGCAAGTATCAAGAGTTAAGTATGAAGTTATCAATAGGCATTAGAACTGGAATCTAATAACACCATTTCCTGAAGAGATATTGTCATGTACTGCACCATTTGGTTTATTTATTCGTTCACTGTCCCATCAGACTCGGCGTGGCTTTCAGCGCCATCTTGGCAAGATTTGTTAGCTTAGTAACATTGCACAGTGTCGCGTGACCAGTGAGTCAAGTGAACTCAGGAAGCATGCGCCACTCTTCCCACACAACTCCCCACACAATGTCTCTTCGGGGCATCTTGATGCAACTTGCCCACTCATTCCTCCCACCCAGTGGGAATATTTTTTTCTAGTTCCACGGCTTTGACAGTTAATTATGAAACTTGGGACTGTTGCTATCCTATTTCTAGACTTGAAATTGCTAATTAGAAAAATGCTAGGTGGGAGGCCCCACTGTATATGGAAAATTTAGGTTCACAGAGTTCTATTATGTTTTATTTCTACTATTTGTTTCTTTCAGTGCCGAATCTGCACTAAATGTTTTGTGGAGAAGAGTGGTCTTCGTGCACACCTCTTGACTCACTGCCCCATCAACAAGGAGTGTCCACACTGTGGTAAATTGTTCAAGACGGAGCGCACCATGACACGACACCTCAGAACCCACCTCAACCTGACTTACACCTGTGAAATATGCAACAAACAGTTTCGTCATGAGGAATCACTCAGGGTGCACAAATCAGTTCATAAAGAAGGAGGTAAGTTTAAGATTGAGTGTGTGGAAAGTTATCATTTTTTTCTGAGAAGTACTAGTTCTTCTGTATGGTAGTGGGATTTTTTTATTGTTTCTTTTTAAGGAGTTGTGTTGCAGCAGATTTAGTCTAGTCTAATCAAAGAAAATACATGAACATCATAGGTGATCATTGTGAGAGGAATGGTGGAGGAAGTATTGTGCATGGAAATGACAGGGTACTGAAGATGCATGGTGGGATCATTACAGTCATCCTCAAAATGTTGAATATGATTGAGATAGTGAGGATTTCAAGATGGATGGGTGGACTGCGTGTATTTGGATTTGAAAAAGGCTTTCGACAAAGTTCCACATACAACACTATCATGGAAGCTGGAAAACAAAGGAGGATTGAAAGGGAAAATGAAAAATTGGATGGAAAGTTACTTAAAGGGAAGAGAAATTAGAACAGTGGTAAAGGACATGAAGTTGGAATGGAGAAATGTAGATAGTGGGGTGCCTCAAGGATCGGTACTGGCACCAATACTTTTCCTAGTATATATAAATGATATGCTGGAAAAAGTAAATAGTTATGTGTTTGTTTGTGGACGATGCAAAATTGCTGAGACACAAGGAATAGTAAAGTGTGAAATTCTGCAAGAGGACCTAAATAAGATTTGGGATTGGAGTAAAAAATGGGAGAGGGAATTAATGTGAAGAAGTGTCATGTAATCGAAATGAGAAAGAGTGAAGGGAGACCATAATGGACATATAGAATGGGAGATGGAGGAATATTAAAAGTTCAAGAAGAGAGAGACCTGGGAGTGATAATACAAGATAATCAACAGTCAGACAGTCATGTAAATAGGATATTCGGAGATACGCATAGAATGGTAAGAAATATAGGAATAGCATTCCACTACATGGATAAAGATATGATGAAAAAAATGATTACCACTATGATTAGACCAAAGTTGGAATATGCAGAAACTGTGTGGTCTCCCCATAAGAAGAAACACGTGAAAAAACTAGAAAGAATACAAAGGATGGCAACGAAGATGGTTCCAGAACTGGAGTGATTGTCATATGAAGAAAGGTTAAAGGAAATGAACCTGCCAACATTGGAACAAAGAAGAGAGAGGGGAGACCTAATACTAATTTATAAATTGTGGAATAAAGTGGAGGAAGTAGATAACGAGGAGATGCTACCAAGAGAAGCAAGAAACACCAGCAACACGCGAGAACAAATAAAAAAAATGAGAAAAGGAAGATGAGATGTATGAGAGACATAAAAAAATATAGCTTCCCGCAAAGAAGCATAGAGGTTTGGAACAGACTAAGTGAGGATGTAGGTTCGGTGAAGAGCGTGCACAACTTTAAGGAAAAATTGGACAAGTATAGATATGGAGACAGGACCACACGAGCATAAGTCCAGGCCCTGTAAAATTACAACTAGGTAAATACAGGGCCAGGGTGACATCTGGGTTACCAGTTACCTTCCCCAGGTTTCCCCAGGTACCCAGTTATCAACTAGCCCAAAAGGGAGGACAAACAGTGGGTGGGCTGCACGCCAACTCCCCAGGCCGGGATTCAAACCCAGGCCTGCAGATCCACAGCCAGACATGCTAGCCACTTTACTACTGAGGTGTTTGGGTTGGCTGCAGAGATGTTATTAATGAATTCTGTTATAACTCTGATAAGTGCTATCATATACAAATTCAAGATGACTGGCTAAAGAATGTAACTGTAAATGAGTATATAAGTAAGGGGGGTGCTCTTGACAGAGGACGTCATAGGGGTATAAAAAAGACAATGTTATGAAGGTATCGGAGAGGGTATTGAAAATATTAATTTGAGACAGTTAAGATGGATGAAATTGTTTGATTTTAGGCCAGTCAGAGGGACTTTTAATTCATTATTAGACAGATGCAGGAAAAGTATATGACTAGAAAGAGATTAGTCTTCTTGATGAAGAGGTCAAGCTTAGAGATAGAGCTTTGAGAGTTTCAATAGATATATGGAAGAATTTTGTACTTGAAAAACATGATTTGTGCAGAAAGTGGAGGAAGTGGTCTTTCATTTGCCAGAACTAGAAATGGTTGGAGGAAATTCAGGAAGCTTTACCTTTATTAGTGTCAAAGGGTCTTTCCCTGTGTGTGGCTTTGTGAGGGCTGTAATACTTGCTAGCAAAACTTGGAAGTTGAAGGAGGGAAATGTTGACAGGCTTATGCACTCAGAGAGGAGATGCACCATTGGATGTGCAGGTGGTCTGGGAGCTTCATGCTTGCTTTGTTTTGAGATGGCATGAAACTCAAGATATTAATAATACACAAAAAGGACTTTTTTGTTACCGGAATGATATCATGAAATGCCAGAATTTTCTCTTTACTACACTCCAACACGACCTCTGCTTGTAACGAAACACGCGAGAAATTAATCCAGACACGGAAAAGTTTTGCTAGCGCCAGGGGTCGAACCCGCGACCAGCGAGACGGGAGAGCCACTCCTTAACCAGTCGGCCAAAGAGGTACCCCCTTGGCAGAGGGAGTTATGGGAGACTTGCCCATCAGGGTAGTCGCTGCACTACAGAATCACAGGAAAGGATGCCACCGCTTTGCCACCAGTAAAATGCCAGATTTTCCTCTTTTCTACACTCACACACGTCCTCTGCGTGTAACGAAACACACAAGAAATTAATCCAGACAAGGAAAGGTTTTGCCGGCGTCTGGGATCTAACCCGCGACCAGCGAGACGGGAGAGCCCCTCCTTAACCAGTCGGCCAAAGAGGTACCCCCCTCGCAGAGGGAGTTATGGGAGACTCGCCCATCAGGCTCGTCGCCGCACTACAATCATTGTCGTTGACTCTGTTTCCCATGAGGAGAAAGAGAAGGTTGTGCCTTAGGAAACAGTGTATATATTGGAGGAAGAAAGATCACCCCCAAAATGGGCCCCAATGTTCATTCTAGCTCCTTGTCAGAAAGAGATGAACATCATCACTCCCTCCTCTCAAGGAGAGCCAAGACCAGCATATCAAACCATAAGAGATTTGTTTTATATTTTTGCATGTATATATTTCTAGGAACAATAGTGGCTTCACATGAACTGAATGGACCGTATTGGCTATACAGGCAGTGCCACATGCGGCCACTCAATTCCAAGCTGTCCTTTCCATAGAGTTCAAGTTATAGACTAAAGTGCGTCTGAGGCTGTCTCCAGGATACACGGCCATGGTGCCGCCATCACTCCAAGCCGATGATTGCACACACTTCACTCCTACCCGATTTCAGTTTTTCTCTGTGTCAAATAGTAGAGTCAGGAAATTGGATAGGAGTAAAGTGTGTACAGTCGTTGGCTTGGAGCGGTGGCGGTACCAAGGCCCTGTATCCTGGAGGCAGCCTCAGACGCACTCTAGTACAGAACTTGAATTCTATGGAAAGTACTGCTTTGACAGTTCATTGACTGGCCATGTGTGGCGCTGCATGTACAGCCAATACGGTCCATTGAGATTCAATAATAACTGTGTACTTTTCTGCAGGAAGTGGAAATATCTGCACTGTATGTGAAAAGGACTGCAAAACTCCACACTACCTTCAGCTGCACATGACCACCAAGCATGAGGCTCCCAAATTTACATGCCAGCAATGTGACCGCTCCTTCAAGTGGAAGCAGAGCTTTCGCAAGCACATGGCCACTCACCATGATGATTCTTGTAAGACAATCATTCATTGTTATTCTTTGGTCATAGATAAGTTTTAGATAAGTGTTTCAAAATGAGTGGCGAGAGTTGTTGAGATTAACCCCTTCATTCCGGTGACGCCGACGTCGGCGTCCGACAGCGTCACCGTATGGAAAGGGTTAATTCTCTTCTAAACCTCTTAATCCTCTTCCATTTCCTCTTAATCCTCTTCTAAACCTCTTAAGAGGAAATGGAAGAGGATTAAGAGGAATTTAGAGGAGGATTGAAAGGTTTAGAAGAGGATTAGTCCTCTTCCATTTCCTCTTGACTCTTTCCATACTGTGACGCCGACGTCTGCGTCATGGATGGAAAGGGTTAAAAAGTAATATTGAAAGCTCTCATGAAGATTCAGAGAAGCTGTAAATTTTGACCAATTTTTCTATGGCTGTTTGTTCATGACCTTTTCTAACTAATCAGGCCAGGTCAGGTGTTACTTTTTTAGAAATTTTTTATATATTATAACTTCCTGTGCCACACAGGTCTGAAGTTCAAGTGCAGTCTTTGTCCAAGGCACTTCATGACCAGCTCAGAACTACGGCTTCATCAAGTTGTCCACAGCACTGAGAAAAAGCACCTGTGTGACATATGTGGTAAGGCATTTTTTAAAACTATGAACACAAACACAACAGAGTAGAGAAAACCTGAGATCTCATATATAATTGAAAGCTTGATCATATGGCTTTGGAAAGCTTTATTTTCCAAAATGTTCAACATGTTATTGTATACAGGTAAAGCCTTCAAACACGAGTACACACGTGACAAGCACACCAAGACTGTCCACCGAGAGGACCGGGAGCACATGTGTCCCCAGTGTGGAGCCCTCTTCAAGGCTAAGGCATACCTGGACCAACACCTGGCACATGTACACACCACCAAGGAGAGAGTTGTGTGCAGGTGAGGTCAAACCACCACCTTCCTTCTCCGTTGTAAAGGTAACAGTGGGTGCATACGCTATAGCTGCATGTGGCTGCTGTGCTCATCTCCAGATCATTGGCCCTTTGAGCCTTTGGTAGGTAAGAACCAATTACCCCAGGACACAGGCCAGTATGAAATTTGGGATTGGCACAGTTTACTATCCTAAGGTTTCCCCAGGTACCCATTTATCGACCAGCCCAAAAGGGAGAATGAACAGCTGAGTGAGCAGCACATTGACTGCCCAGGCCAGGATTCAAACCCGGGCCCGTGAAATAGAAGCCAGGCACACTGACTACCGCTCCATTGAATCGCTAGAAACTGAATATTAAACGTATGGTTAGGGAAGAATGGAAGCAGATAGAGAAAAAGTTTAAAGCAGGGTATGTGTTTTTAAGATTTTTAAGAAAATCCTATAAAATCATGGCCAATGAACTGATGAATATAATGAATAATTGCTTTACCATATGTAAAACTTAAGATTTTTACTCTATAGTCTGTTGTAACCAAGAGAAGAAAATAAATCCAGGACTGTGGTCAGTGAAGCCGGATGAAAGCCAAAGCTGGTGGTGAACATTAAAATCTCCTAAATTAGAGATTTCAGCAAAAGGAGAATGAGTCAAGATTTACTCCAACTTGGAATCCAGATTATCAAAATTTTACATAGTCAGTATAATTAGGTGAGAGGTAAATAGCACAGAAACATTTAGTGAGAGAAACTTAAGAGCCAGAGGGAGAAAAATTCAGAAGATTGAAAGTTGTGGGCTCGAGAGTAACATTACTGCCCACACAGACCCAGTATCCAGTTTGAACCACAACTTAGAATAGAGGATGTAGGAGTGAACAGAATAGAGATTGCTGTCAGTGGCCTCAGAAACCTGTGCTTCAGTTAGGAAGAGATGGTAAGGTTTAGATGAGGAAAGATGGTGTTCCACAAATTAGGAATTGAGTGAAAAGTTGGAGCCGTCAGGACACCTTCATGTTATCACTAGAAGGGTCCAGCATGGGGGTGTTTCTGGTTCCCTCCCCAAATGAGGATTCTGATATGTTAGGAACTTCTATAATTCCATTATCATTTTTATAAAGGTTTAAGGAATTGACATTTTGTGTTAGGTAATTTTGTTTGGATATTGAAAGAAGTCTTGACAGACCATGCTGTACTATTCTCTGGTTTTATTTGAGATGAAGAGAAAATTACTTATGTTGTGGGAATAATTCAGCATTTTTTAATTAATAGGAACTATCACCTTGCGATCAAGGAAGTGAATTTACCTTGGATACTCCCGCACTCCTATCTCAAGCTAAGACAAATAGAATTGGCCAACCCCAGTCTCTTACTTAACTGTGGATTTTAGGGGTTCAGGTGAAAGATGTAGTGGGGTTTGATCCACGGTCCAACGTGGAGAAATGATCAGGCGCTGGGTCGGGCTTGGTCTGGCAATATGACGCTTTAACAGCCTCTCTTTTTCGGTGTATTTCTCAGATTATGAGAATTTAACAGTGCAGTTGAAGATGTTCTCACTATGAAGCATAGTATCAAAGAGAGTGGCGCTGGCTATTCGAGCCCCTCAGGCTAGCGTTGCCACGTCATCAATTGAACCCCTGATGATGGTTCGGAACACTCTTCACACCCCTTCTAATTATTTAGTGGTGAAATGCCAGAATTTACTCTTTACTATACTCCAACACGATCTCTGCGTGTAACGAAACACACGAGAAATGAATCCAGACAAGGAAAGGTTTGCCGGCGCCGGGGATTGAACCCACGACCAGCGTAACGGGAGAACCACTCCTTTACCAGTCGGCCAGAGAGGTAACCCCCTGGCTAAGTGGGTTATGGGAGGCTCGCCCATCAGGCAAGTCAGCATTACAGTGGTATCGAATGACTACCACTTGTTTCCTAATTCTAGTTGAGTTTCATTAGTTAATAATGATAAAAATATACAATATACACAGACGGTATAAATTACACATATGTGGACATGGGTAGGGCCCTCAGTAAGCTTGCAGCCCCCTCTCTGTCCCCTTCCAACCTGCACCTATACCTCACCAATTGTAGCTTGCTCCTATTGTAGGTGTCACTCTGCTTACTCCAATCATTCTGCAATTGTCATTTTCTGAAAATGAAACATTTTTGCATTTAACACTGCATTATAGAAAATATTCTAATTCAGTAAAGTCCAATAATCTGAACACACATAATCCTAAAGTCCTAATAGTCCGATTTCTGAAGTGGCTGACAAAAATTACAAAATATGAAAAAAAAAAAAAAAAAAAAATCAGATGAGGTGCTAAATCCTGCCAAGCAGCAGGGACAAAAAACAGGAGACTTAGGAGAGATATAAATGTAGTCTAGGTGTTGACAGCCAAATATTTGCTTGATTTTTTAACTATATAGTGCCCTTTATCACTGGAAAGATGACTCCCACAGCTTCTACACATGCTAGTCCTCAGCTGATGCTCGAGGACGAGTGAAAGGGATAAAGAAAGTGACGTACAGCAGGTTTAAGGAATTTTGCACAGTACTATAAATAGGTAAAAATATTATAAGTGAGTGAAAAGTGAATAGATTAAGTGAAAATACAGTACTCAGGCAGCCTTGACTCGACTCCATGACTGTCAGAAGGGTTCACCTTTTCAACAGGAACTCCTTGTTGCTTGCCGTGTTCATGAACCTGCTTTACTTTTTGTGCCTTTATTAATTCTGGATCTATTCTTTTTACATGGATTTACCTTCCATTTATGCATTACAGGCTAGTAATAAAGCACGTCATGTCTTTTGTCTGATTGTGTGAATATAATTTACGTTTTCAGGGTCCCTCCCAATAATTTGAATGATCTTCGGTCCGCTGCCATTCAGCCATTTGGACTTTAAATGCACAGTGGATTAAATTTAGAATTTGCTTTATTATTAAGGATATTTGTTTTAAGTTCATCTGAAGATATTGACTTTTAATTAATATTTACAAAACTGCATTGAAAGCCATACTCTTTATGGCAGTAACAATGTCACTAAAATTGGGCATTCCATCCAGGTACTGTGGTCGTGACTTCAAGACAGAGGCCAATTTAAGAAGTCACGTCAAAGTTGTGCACAAACCTCAGAACCCGAAGTACACTTGTAAAACCTGCCATAAGACGTTTCTAGCGCCAAAGGATCTACTGAGGCACTCTAAGGTGGGTAGATTTTTGACACTTCCATCAGCCTTATCATAAAATATTTAAAGATTACCACAGATTATCCTTGTCCTAGTAATTCTGAGTTCAAGTTTTATCATCCAAAATACTATAGCAGACTTGTGTCGGGGCGCTTAGGTGTTGATTAGATTAAGATCAGCCTTCTTGAAGCTTAATTATATTCGTAGCTTTTATGTACAAGAAGAAGCGGAGAGCGAGGCACAACTCGTCTTGTAGTCGGACTCTCTCGTGAAGGATACGAGTTGTTAATTGATAAATAATGGTTATTATTTGGTCACGGATAGTCAGCACCTCCACGCTTCATAAGTAAAGTAAGTGCTAGTATAAAAAACGACAAATGAAACACGGACAGATATCCATTCCTATAATCTGGCGTGATCTATCTGTTTTTTTTTTTTCCATTGACAATTTGATTTGCGAATGATATTAAATAATAAATAATAATACAATACAAATGGCAGAGGACATGGTAGGTACCAAGTAAGTCTTCATCAAAGGAAGCAGGGAATAGTTTGATCAGATTTTAGCTAGTGTGCCACACAATAGGATGTCAAATTAAAATTAGATAGGTACCAAAGAAGCTTGTACTAAATAATTATGCTAAATTAAAGTGTTTCTGCTATAGAATTTATAATAGTTTGGTACTAAAGAGAAAGTCTGATATGTTCTAAATAATATGTTAACAGATACTATATAAAAACATGGAAAGGACTGAGCAAAGTCCATTCCTGGAAAAAATGACTTGGGAATGACAAAGTAGGGATTCTTTGATGACAAAATGCTGCTACATACTGCATGATCACCCTACATGGTCAAGATAATTACTTATAAGGTGACAGTGTACCATCACATGTTGGCATGCCATTATGACCCACAAGAAATAGTCGGAAAAAGTAGTCTTTGGTTGGCAGTGTATCATCTATTGGAGACCCAAAGGTGGCTTTCCAACACTAGGGCAGTCCTAGCACCAGGAGCACCAGCACATGAAAATGGTGATACCAGTGGTACCAGTACTAAAGGGCCAGAGGCAGAGGCATGCAGCATAGCAAGCCTAGCCTCAGTAGTCAGTACCAACAGCTACCTGCAGTTTGGGTACCTTGTTGTCAGCTCTTTCTGAGACCATCATGGTGTCAGTAGTGACATGTAGAGGAGCAAGAAGTGAGGGCCTCAGTACCAGCACCGTGCGCTGTTTGCCGAGGCCATTGTGGTGTTGATATCAACATGGTGAGGATCCGCAGTCCCAGCATCGTGTGTCACGCTATTTTGGTGTTGGTATCAACTAAATGTTGATAATTATGATTCAGAATCCATTACCCATTTGATATTTTACTACCTAAATTTTATAGAAAAAAGCAGGTACAGTCAAACCTCAGTTTACGAGTGTCTTAGTTTACGAGCGTTTTGATTTACGAGCAATAAAATCCCACAAAAAATGGCTTGGTTTACGAGCAGTGACTTGTTATACGAGCATCCTGTTCCTTTGTGGGGATACAGGCTATATGGAGGCTGTTGGGGTCAAGCACGTACGTTCCTTCGAGGAGGGACCACAAACCCTTGCCAAGTGATGGCTCATGAAGGAGAGGGGAGGATGGTGATAGACCGACTGTCGGCTTACGTCAGCCTAGCCGACCAAATCTGTCTTTCGACAAGGACTGGCGTGTTTTTTTGTACAAGTCGAACACGTGAGCAGTGGTTCCCTTTGTTCGCTGCAAGACGAGAGTGCTCAACGCAGAAAACAATGGGAATAGAGTGTCAGTTAGGGCTGCCACCTTGATCTAAAACAAATAAGGAATGCAACATCCCATTCTGCAGTACAGAAAAAAATCCATCTTTTAAGGAACAGATGGCAACAATAAAATTTCTCTGGCCTGCCATGACTGACAGCCACTGCCCACTGCTGGTGAGGGCAAGAGGAAGGGGGGGAGAGACGTTACGACATGTATTTTACATGTATTTCAGGACAACCATGACAAACATAATTTTATGGACTGGTTTTGTGGTTCACCGAAAAATGTGCTCACGACAGTTTTAAAATACTGAATTTTATCTGCATTACCATTCAGACAGGCAAATACGGAACAAATGGCATTCCATATTTTAAGGAAAGGATGGCAAGTTTGCAACCCAAAGGCTTCATCTGGCGATATATGGCCATCTTGAACGACCCCCCATTCTTGAGACTTTTTCACCTCCCTCCTGTAATCTGCTAGAGTGCTCTATCTTGTCCATATGATTGGATGAACCAACACTATTTCTCATTTTGTCACTCATCAAAGACAACACGCGTTAATTTAGTTACAGTTACGGGATCTACAGATCATTAGGTGTATTTCAGTAGCTACTTAGTGTCCTTTTTCTCTGCAAAATATTGACATGGCATCGTTTCACTTTCTTGTTTCTAACGATGATGATGATGTTTTCTTACCGGGAAGTTCTTACTTATCCTACAGTGATGCTTTAAAAGGATCTGTGGTGCAGCAGTACCACAACAGTAACCTCGTGAAATCTATATCCACCCCCACCTGGCAGGGTTACCCATAGGAAGCTCAGGATATGGTAATTGCCATAGGCCCTATGGAGGTGCGGACAGCAAGACAGTGGTCACACCCAGCCCCACCATGGCTTGTGCAGGACGTCCGATTCTTGCCAAGAATTAGGGGGAATTCTTTAAGATCTGACGCACCAGAACAAGAAAGGCAAGAATTTCGCAAGACTTGGGGTTAATTCTTGCTCGGTCTAGTGTAATTCTTGACCGCCAGATGACAGCCATAGTCTCAGTCCACGTTGTAAACTTGTTGAAATAGCATCAGTGCGCTCATGTCATGTTTTCAGCACTACAGTATGAGTTCTTTTTGCTTTAACCCTTTCCATCCATGATGCAGACGTCGGCGTCACAGTATGGAAAGGGTCAAGAGGAAATGGAAGAGGATTAATCCTCTTCTTAATATCTCAATCCTCCTCTAAATTCCTCTTAATCCTCTTCCATTTCTTCTTAAGAGGTTTAGAAGAGGATTAAGAGGAAATGGAAGAGGATTAAGAGGTTTAGAACAGGACTAACCCTTTCCATACGGTGACGCCATCGGACGCCGATGTCGGCGTCGCCGAAGTGAAGGGGTTAACAATCTCCCCCAGAATGATGGTTAAAAGGAATGGTGCTGCTAAGAAGAAAACAGAAACGGTGGATACTATGCTCGCAACAGGAAGTGTGGGTGAGCCTCGGCAGCTTGTATGCCCTCCTGGACGTGACTGACACCCTTTCACCCTCCAGCTCGGCCGATACGACGAGTTAGCTTCACGATGGTGGTCGAACGTTGTTCCAGTGCCTTGAGAATAGGGACTCTGCGGCTGCTAAACTCCGGGGTGAAGCCTTCACATCGCGTGTAGTTAGTGGTGGCGGGAGTCTCCGTAACAACCATAACATTTATTTGGGGTACATATTTATCATTGCTATTAGTTACTAAAATTACTTGAATTCTGTAAAAAATAAACATGTAAAATGATTTTTATATAAATATTTTTTTGAGATATGGTACGCATTAATGGGATTTACATTAATTTCAATGGGGAAATTAGTTTTGGTTTACGAGTATTTTGTTGTGAGAGCAAAATTACGGAACGAATTAAACTTGCAAACCGAGGTTTGACTGTATTATTAATTATCAGTAATATGATACATGTAACCCATCTGCTTTGGCTAACTTGAAAACTATGAGTGGCTGAGAAGTGGCTTAACCCTCTTAATGCTAAATACCTGCAGCGAGAACTAGTGAAACTTGCCGGTGGTGCTAAATGCTCACTGCGAGCGCCAGTCACACTCAAATTTCCCGCATATTTCTCACCCCATAGCATTGTCAATTCAGTGGGTTTCCCACTAAATTTGATGGAAAATCATATCAACCTAGCACAAAAAATCTACGGACGAGTAACTGGTGGATGTTGTTGTCTAATATAGCGGCATTTTTGCATAGCTTCACCTATCAACTGGCTGATTTTTTTACCAAATAGTTGTAAATTTTGCAGTTGGCAATACTACCCTACCAGCACCCCATCAAGAGATCTATTCAGTAGTTGCCTCAATATGGCTGACCGTCACGCACACACAAATGTACGTCTTCACAGGCAACGCCATCAGAACGTGCACGTACGTTTGCAGGAGAGGCCTACATGACGGAATCTTATAGATCTTGGCTTCCTCTTTCCAATGGTGTTTTTATTTTTAAGCTGTGATGAATAGTTTTTGAGATACAGAGGTTAAAAAGCGAGCACTAGCATCACTTGCTGAACGTGCTTGTATGTTCGCAGGAGAGGCTTACATAACTGAATCTTATAGATCTTGGCCTCCTCTTTCCAATGGTGTTTTTGTTTTTTAGCTGTGATGAATAGTTTTGAGATACAGCAAGTGATGCTAGTGCTCACTCTTTTAACCTCTGCATCTCAAAAACTATTCATCACAGCTAAAAACAAAAACACCATTGGAAAGAGGAGGCCAGGATCTATAAGATTCGGTTATGTAAGAGACCCCCCTCCCCCCGCTGGGCTGACCGAGTGCGCCTGGGGGGATAGTCCCGCTGCGAGCGATTAGCAATGTAAGGGTTAATAAGGGGTTGCAAACTTTAGTGGCTGTACCGAACCAGTGATATTACCCACATTTGGATACTGGTGGCCGTACTGAAGTAGACGGGTTAAGGGCCCATAAAATTGAAAATTGAATAACTGACACTGCTCAGTGGTGCCCACACTCTATCCATTTACCAACTGACCAATTGCTTTTCGTTATGTTCATTGCCTGTTTGCTATCTTTATAATACAATTTTTATAGAAAGAAATATATATTAGCAAGTAATTATCAATACTGTGATATGTTTTTTTTTCCCCAAGGAGGCCAGTTCCAAAAGTCAGAAATTTGGTTGTCTGTAAGGCCCCCACCCTAACCGGCTTGTGCCGCGCATCATGGCGGCTTGTGCCGCGCATCATGGCGGCTTGTGCCGCGCATCATGGCGGCTTGTGCCGCGCATCATGGCGGCTTGTGCCGCGCATCATGGCGACTTGTGCCGCGCATCATGGCGGCTTGTGCCGCGCATCATGGCGGCTTGTGCCGCGCATCATGGCGACTTGTGCTGCGCATCATGGCGGCTTGTGCTGCGCATCATGGCGGCTTGTGCCGCACATCATGGCGGCTTGTGCTGCGCATCATGGCGGCTTGTGCCGCACATCATGGCGGCTTGTGCTGCGCATCATGGCGGCTTGTGCCGCGCATCATGGCGGCTTGTGCCGCGCATCATGGCGGCTTGTGCCGCGCATCATGGCGGCTTGTGCCGCGCATCATGGCGGCTTGTGCCGCGCATCATGGCGGCTTGTGCCGCGCATCATGGCGGCTTGTGCCGCGCATCATGGCGGCTTGTGCCGCGCATCATGGCGGCTTGTGCCGCGCATCATGGCGGCTTGTGCCGCGCATCATGGCGACTTGTGCCGCGCATCATGGCGGCTTGTGCTGCGCATCATGGCGGCTTGTGCCGCGCATCATGGCGACTTGTGCCGCGCATCATGGCGGCTTGTGCCGCGCATCATGGCGACTTGTGCCGCGCATCATGGCGGCTTGTGCCGCGCATCATGGCGGCTTGTGCCGCGCATCATGGCGGCTTGTGCCGCGCATCATGGCGGCTTGTGCCGCGCATCATGGCGGCTTGTGCCGCGCATCATGGCGGCTTGTGCCGCGCATCATGGCGGCTTGTGCCGCGCATCATGGCGGCTTGTGCCGCGCATCATGGCGGCTTGTGCCGCGCATCATGGCGGCTTGTGCCGCGCATCATGGCGGCTTGTGCCGCGCATCATGGCGACTTGTGCTGCGCATCATGGCGGCTTGTGCCGCGCATCATGGCGGCTTGTGCTGCGCATCATGGCGGCTTGTGCTGCGCATCATGGCGGCTTGTGCCGCACATCATGGCGGCTTGTGCTGCGCATCATGGCGGCTTGTGCCGCACATCATGGCGGCTTGTGCTGCGCATCATGGCGGCTTGTGCCGCGCATCATGGCGGCTTGTGCCGCACATCATGGCGGCTTGTGCCGCGCATCATGGCGGCTTGTGCCGCGCATCATGGCGGCTTGTGCCGTGCATCATGGCGACTTGTGCCGCGCATCATGGCGACTTGTGCCGCGCATCATGGCGACTTGTGCCGCGCATCATGGCGACTTGTGCCGCGCATCATGGCGACTTGTGCCGCGCATCATGGCGGCTTGTGCCGCGCATCATGGCGACTTGTGCCGTGCATCATGGCGACTTGTGCCGCGCATCATGGCGGCTTGTGCCGCGCATCATGGCGGCTTGTGCCGCGCATCATGGCGACTTGTGCCGCGCATCATGGCGACTTGTGCCGTGCATCATGGCGACTTGTGCCGTGCATCATGGCGACTTGTGCCGCGCATCATGGCGACTTGTGCCGTGCATCATGGCGACTTGTGCCGCGCATCATGGCGACTTGTGCCGTGCATCATGGCGACTTATGCCGCGCATCATGGCGACTTGTGCCGCGCATCATGGCAACTTGTGCCGCGCATCATGGCAACTTGTGCCGCGCATCATGGTGGCTTGTGCTGCGCATCATGGCGGCTTGTGCCGCGCATCATGGCGACTTGTGCCGCGCATCATGGCGGCTTGTGCCGCGCATCATGGTGACTTGTGCCGTGCATCATGGTGGCTTGTGCCGCGCATCATGGCGGCTTGTGCCACGCATCATGACGGCTTGTGCCACGCATCATGGCAGCTTGTGCCGCGCATCATGGCGGCTTGGCACAATTTTCAAAATTCAGTCGTGGTGGCTGCTCGCGCTAACAGGCTTTCGCGCTAATTAATTTTTTTCTTGGTAGATGGTGGCTCGCGCTAATTGCAGTTCGCGCTAATTGATCTCGCGCTAAGTGGGGCTCTACTCTGTATATATATATATATATATATATATATATATATATATATATATATATATATATATATATATATATATATATATATATATATATATATATTAAACCCTCAAGTTTCCAGACTCTAATTTATAAATATAATTATTAAAAATAGTAACTCGAAGAAAAGAGGATAGTCTTGCTATCTGATCAGAGTACAAAATACCTTTATTCTTCAAAGAGGATCTTGGGGATAGCTGAATAACCTAAGAGGGTATATAATATGAAAGTTGGTGATTATTTTTTTTTAATATTTGTGAAAATTTTAGAACAATTCAGTACCTATTTCAGCAATGTATCCCATCCTTTCATCTCAACACTGAAGTTTTGAAGTAGATTGACATCTAAATGTGCATTACATTTGGTTTTATGGGGTATTTAATTATATTTATTTTTTATGTAGATGAATGTTTGTGCATTCAATTTGTCAACTTTTATTTTTATTTTGCAGGTCCACACTGGAATCAAAGATTACATGTGTCCTAAGTGTCATCGATGTTTCTCTCGCAAGGACAACATGACAGCTCACCTCCGCACCCACATCACATCTCCAAATAGCCCTGACTCTCCTGCAGAGCCAGACATAGTGGTCCCAGGAGTTGTCATGTCCCAGAACAGTTGCCATGCAGGGGGAACTTCTGAACTGCCTCATGTTATAAGCCTTACATCATCAGATGCATCAAATTTACCATCCGCTTCTACCAGTAACATTGCTCTGCCCACTGTTTCCACTTCCTCTGCCAATATTGTCCTTTCAAAAATTTGTCCAGCAAATAGTATTGTTGTGTTGTCTGGTGAACCTCCATCTGAAACTTCTCCAACTTCTTCAGACATTACTTCAGTTTCTGGGACTTCAGTCACTGGTTGCAGGGTTTCCCTTACTAACTTACCTGTGTCCTCCATGGCAGATATCCCCAATATGCCATCATCTTCCACAGGTAGCATAATTTTGTCCACTGTTCCTGTTTCATCAATATGCAATGCCATTGTCTCCACTCCATCTACATCTAAAATTGTTTCAAGTGAAACACAGTCAGACAGATTGGCACATTGTACCCCCAGCAATTTGTCACACAGTAACACATCCCCATCTGAATGCAGCCTGAATGCAATCAGTTCTTCCACATCCTCATCCATCATAAACCTGAGACCCAGCAACTCAGTGCCTGCTAGTGAAACACACACAGACCACCAAACATACAATCTTCATCCTCACCTAGTTGTATCATCTGCACATCATGGTTCTAACATACCCACACTTCTTACTGCATCCCCTGTCCCATCAACTATCCTTTCTCTGCCACCTTCACACTCCACATCATCACCAGTCCTTGTGTCCCAGAACAATCACACACAGATGGTGTGCTCCACATTCCAGGGTGAGCAGGTTGTACTCACAGCTGGACCATTGACACCCATCTCCAAAGTTTCAATACATGATGGTAGTCCTCCTCAGTATACACAGGTAAGGAAAGCTCGAGTTTCATTTCTTGTCATCAATGTCTCAGAAAACCACTCTGCACTTATTTTCAATTTCATATTTTCTTCTTTCAGCTTGATCCACTCAGCACCTCAATCTCCTCAACCCCTGCAACAAGTATGAATGTAACCATCAGTCCTCTGAATCACTCTGCATCAAGTGCTGCCAGAAACCTTAATGTCACACTAGGAACAGACGTGCCTCTCTCGACCGATTCTGCATCTCACGCTTCATCAGTTGAAGGGATTGTCCCAGGTTCCACAGAACCTGGGACAATCCTTCCAAGTTCTTCCATCCTACAAGAGGCTGCTCTCATACTTCCAGAAAAGGTAGGTCATATTTTGCTGGAGTAGGATTACACATATAGAACAGATGGTTACCATGGCATGTACTGCTGAGAGCCAAAACTGAGTCTCGAAACTGACAGTACAGTAAGCTAGACAGCCTGTAAGTTTGCTGCTCAGTAAGATAGCATGTCCTGCCTTGTATAATTTTTTATTTATATTTTTATCTCAGTGATGATAATGCAGTTGACCAAGATTTATGTCAGTAGCTTGGCTGATAATTATACAAATGAACTAGATGTGACTTTTCCTTAGCATTATCAGATGCATCTATCATTAACCCCTTCAACACGAGGATGCATATATTGCGTCCTTACGTGCGCCGTACCATATCCGAGGACACGCATGCTGCATCCTGGCTCGCTTCAGCCAGTATACGAGTTCTTTCATTTCTGTATATTTATGCTTACATCTCAAAATTATCAGTTAACTTGTTTCTTTATGTGCACCATTTAATTCTGCATGTTTTCATATATAATACATGATGATCATGTTGAGTTTATGTCTGAAAACTTGTTATGTTCAATAGCGACATTTGAAATTTGGTGCGCGCGGCGATCTCGGATACGGCGCGGGGCGCTGTTTTGGCCTAGCCGTAGTGAAGGGGTTAAGTATTTGTATCATGGGAAACAATGCCCAATCAGTTGATGTTTGGGAATGGTACAGTGGAATTTTTGTTTAACACTATTCTATTTAAGAATTTCTATATAAAATGTGGGACATATTTTCAATACATGATTATCTATTATTCAGCAAAACTAAACCAGGAGTTTTATAATAATAAAAAAAATTGCAGTTATTTACTTTACATTGTTTAGGACAGAAAATGACTTGTAGGGTGAATACAAAGGGAAAAAAATGTGAAAAAAGATGGGGGGGGTACTTCCAAGAGAGATCCAGCATAGAGCATCAGAAAGGCTAGAACTGGCACTGCTCATAGACTCATTGGCATGGGGCAAGAGCAGCGCTGCTGATCACTGGTCGAGTCTAATTGAAGGTGAATTAATTCTGCCTGATCCCGGACTGGCTGAGGGCAAGGATAACATTTTTACTGACTGAATGTGTCAAGATGTCAGGTCAGTGAATTGATAATTATTTTATTTTTTTGAGTATTTTCACAAAATAAATAATTAAAATGAATCTTTTTTAAGAGCATACACTAACTAAATATTATGTTTAAAAGAATATACAGAAAGTCCTCAAGTTATGATGGGGTTTGGTTCCGACAGACAGGTTGTATGTCAATATTTACATAAAAAATAAAATAATACATTAATCAAATATCCCACCATGGATAGAGTAGTGTTCCTGCGGCTCCCACCCTCCTACCCTGCTGCAGTGCCAGTCTCAAGTGCTTACCTCACCCCAGGCCTGCATTCAGTTGACCTGTTAGCCACGCAGTGTTTTTGTACTATGTTATGCGGTGATCTTAGCTCAGCTTTTTTTAATTTGTTTGTCATTAACTTTAAATTTTGTAACTAGTTTTTCTTCAGACCCAAATTGCTAAATCCCACTATAACAACACTTCAGCTTGGCACAAAATACATTTAGCATGAGTTCCTTTTGTATAAATGCCTCCATGGTGCAGTGGTTAATGTGACTATAGTTGGTTACTTGGTGTCAGGAAAGCTAGCGGGGATAATCCTTCAGGGAGGGACTTACAGACTTGGTATCATTGCTTGGGTGATGGTACTGCACACTCATTGGCCAATTCTTAACTTGTTCTAAAGTGCATGAAATTGGCTTTGTATTACTACTAAAACCCTTTTTGAGTTGTACAGTAACAGATTGCATGGATAGAAACTTATGCAATAATATCTTTATTGATAAATATATGCCTTTTGAACTACTATAGATAAATCTGAAATGACATTCATAACAGAGCTAAGTTGGAGCAGCACGTAAACGGACAATATCCAGCGAATGAAGCACTTGATAATATTAAGGCCTGTTTAGGCTAGATTTATTTTTCATACTTTTCCTACTACTACAAAGTGCTAGGCTACAGTCTACATAATGTCATTAGTTAACTCATTTACTGTAAGATTTCTTGGCATATTTTTAGTCCTGACTTAGTCATAACGTGTAGTGATGCTATGTAGTCATAATGTAAACATTGGCCTAAGGCAAGAACTTTCTCTTCTCTTTCACTTTGCTATCATTAATCCTGAAATGTATTTCCTTTAATGTGGGCAAGAAATAGCCATAAGGAAGAGCAATTATAAGAATAACTACACTTAAATACCAACAGTGCTGATCTAAAGATGTAGCAGAGAGCGAGGTTGTCATGGCAAACGGAATTTGCCTCAGGTTAGATCTAGTAAACAACAGGCCAGTGAGCGGCACAGAGACTGTCAGCCGGTCACCCAAGCAATGATGCCAAGTCCGCAAGTCCATCCATGGAGGACTGTACATGCCAGCGTTCGTGACACCGATTATAGCTATGAATCTGCAGACCTGGGTTTGAATCCCATTCTAGGCAGTCATCATGCAGCTTCCCCAGGTGTTCATCCTCTCTTGGGGCCTGGTCGATAAATGAATACCTAGGGTAACCTGGGACTTACACTGTTCTCTGTGTTCTGGGAAAAATGGGTTCTTACCCACTGCTGAAAGGATCATTGCAATGGAAATGGGTACTGCAGCCTCGTGCCGCTAAAATGTATGGCCCCAACTTTACTTTTCATCTTTTTTACCTATTAAATGTGTTAAATCGAAGGTCTACTGTACCAGTGAAAGCAAGGACAGATTTTCTTAGCTTCTACATTTCAGATATTACTTTCTCTAGAGATTTGTTGCCCTACCTACCTTCTTTTGGTGGAATTAACCATATTTAATTTTCAGGTGATAATGTGATTGAGAACAAATACATACACAGTAATACCTTGGTTTACAAGTACCTTATTTTACGAGTGTTTTGATTTATGAGCGAAAAAATTCCTAAAGATGCCTTGGTTTAAAAGCAGTGACTTGGTGTATGGCCATCCTGTTTGTAAAAGTCAAAGACATGAGCATGGGTTCCCTTTGTTCGCCGCAAAACAAGAGCGCTCAGAGCAGAAAACAATGGGAATGGGGTCTCTGTCCACGTTGTACACTTGTAGAGGTAGCACCCACGCGCTCGTGTCCACTTATGTTTGTGCTCTAGTGTGCAGTCTTTGTGTTTTCAGCACTACAGTGTGCATTCATTTTGGTGTATGCGTTTTTTGGTTTGCGAGCAAAATTCCAGCGGGGTATAAAGGCAACACAGCCAGACGTCACGTCATCATTCTCACTTCAACCACCGAAGAGAGCAAACCACAAGCTACTGAAGAAGGGTCAGGAGACCTGAAATCCAGATCTAGCAAAAATGGTTAGCTATGGTAGAGTCATCTCGACTATAGAAAGAGATTTTAAGACACTGATTAGGTATAAAGAAAATACCTTGAAGAAAATTACAAATGCAGAACTCGCCATCACATTCTAATATATAGATATATATATATATATATATATATATATATATATATATATATATATATATATATATATATATATATATGTATATATATATATATATATATATATATATATATATATATATATATATATATATATATATATATATATATATAATTATTTATTTATTTATTTATTTATTTTTTCAGTCTGGCCTATACACCATTGTGGGCGAGGAAGGGAAGATAACCTCCATGGAGACCCTCACCCTACATCCTGTTCCTCCTCCTCCAAGTCATTCAGATTAACAATACTGTGGTTCGACTCCTTGTTGGTCTGTATTCTATTCTACCTTTTGTTTACTTTCATAATATTAGTTGTTGGCACTATTACTGTTTGTCATCATGTTTTGCTATAGTCGGTATCATGAAAGCTCGCGGGGATAATCCTTCAGGGAGGGACTCGTGGACTTGGTGTCATTGCTTGGGTGATGGTACTGCGCGCTCATTAGCCAATCCTTAACTTGTTCCAACGTGCAGGGAATTGACTTTGTATTACTTCTAAAATCATTTTTGAGTCGTAAGGTAACAGATTGCACCGATAGAAACTGATGCAATAATATGCAATGATATGCCTTTTGAACTAATATATAGATAAATCTGAAATGCCATTCATAACAAAACTAAGTCAAAACTGCATGCAAATGGACAACATCCAGCGACTGAAACTGCAAGCTTGATATGTTTAACCCGTCAGCTGCGATTGGCATGTATTTGTCTTTCACTGGTAGCCTGGTAACATCAACTCTCACTCAGGTCATCTGTCTCTGTGGTGGATAGTGGAGTGTTTCCCATGTGGTATTGGTATGCTGGATATTCCCCCCAAAGGTACATGACTGCATTTTTCTTTATCAAATTGTAGCAGCCACTTTTGTTCCATTCCTGTAGCTTGGTGCTGTCTTCTTGTAGCAAAATCCGAACTCAAGGGGTTAAAGCCTGCTAAGGTTAGGCTTTTCCCTACTTTTCTCACTACTACAAACTTTTAGGGTAGTCTAAACAATGTCATTCATTAACTCATTTATTGTAAGATTTCTTGGCATACTTTTAGTTCTGACTTAGTCATAACGTGTAGTGATGCTACGGTCATAACGTAAACATTGGCCTAAGGCAAGAACTTTCTCTTCTCTTTCACTGTGCAATCATTAATCCTGAAATATATTTCCATAATTTGTAGGTAATAAACTAATAAATAGCCATAAGAAAGAGCAATTATAAGAATAACCACATTTAGATACCAACAGTGCTGATTTAAAGAGGTAGCAGAGAGTGAGATATAGTAGGCTATGTCATGGCAAACAGAAATAGCCCCAGGTCAGATCTAGTAAACAGGCCAGTGAGCGGCACAGAGACCGTCACCCAAGCAATGATGCCAAGTCCGCGAGTCCATCCCTGAAGGATCATCCCCGTCAGCTTTCGTGACACAAACTATAGTAATTTTTACAAAAGATACATGGAAAAAATATAAATGTATAGCACTGACACTCAAAGCACAACTTGATTATGAAAATATCAATTGTCTGATATTCTTTATTTAAAGTCATGTTAGCGGTCATGATACAAAATGTTGAGAAAACTTAACACAAGGCATGTTACCATAACACTTTGTGCATGAACATTACACTGCCACAAACAAGGAAGATGCAATAACCAAAACTTAATGGGACAATAATTTTAGTTTAAAATAAAGCTGATTTCCTAAATAGTAAAACAGGGTCTAACATGTAGTTGATATAACAGTTCCCCCTAAATATTAGGGAATAGTGTGTGAAGGATGATTGGTAGTGGCCTGGCCTTCACTTCAGGATTACTGACATCTTCCTTGATGCTACTTGGTGATTCTCACAAACATAATGCATATAAACTATTGAAATTTAACTCACAATCTAATACATCAGGCTGAACCAGTTTATAGTCAGTACAATGGTTGTGACAGTCATTAACTCCATAAGATGCCAACCAGCATCAAAACTGCTTGTCAGTAACTAGTTCTATTGGTGTGTTACCAGATGCAAGTTAGTGTTACATAAAAGAAATATGAAATGCTCTGCAAATTTCAGCAAAGTTTAGATCCAATCCAGCTGCCAGACAAAAATTATGCTTATCTCCTTACAGGAACTGTATGATGTTGCAAATCTCAATAAAAAAAAAAAATGAAAAATTTGCATAGATGTTTAGTGAATATCTATTGCTTGTTACTGTTTCTTCAATGATAAAATAACAACTTGGAAATCAGAATTAGTGCAGTCCCCAAGTGCTTCCAAGTCCATGTTTTGAAAATTTTTCTCAAATTCTGAATTATTCATGATATAAAAATATATATTTCTATAACTCATACTGCTGTATATATTATCCAGTCAGTCCTCTTAAGTCACTGAAAGTTTTTAAGTGTGCAATATAATATATATACACAGTTTAAGTATTATGCTTATTAAAAATACAGTAAAAGTCCTTTAATTTGAATAGATGTGGACCTGCACCCATTCAAATTAGCATTTTTTTATTATTATTATTTTTTTTTACTTGACAATACCCCAAAAATTATTGTAAACTCATATAGATAATGAATCAAATTAAATAAAAATATGCTGTATCTTACCAGTGAGCATAAAATTTCATAACATACATCTGTGCAATATAAGAGTGCTCTAATAGTAGTAAATCCGTAGTTAATGGAAGGGAGGGAGGACTACGGCACATACAAGAGAGGGAGAGGTGGTAGGGCATACCACGCAAACAACAAGTTCATGCGCTGGCAAATTTTTCCATAAAAAAGTTATCTACCTCAACTCTGCCATACTTAGCATAAAATTTGATGTGCCTATGGTAATCAAGATAATCTTGTTGGAGAATCTTTTCATTATTCTTAAATTGACTCAATAGTTGCAGTAAAAATCGATTACATAATCAAAGGCGGTAGGAATTTTTTTTCATCTATTCTACTTATTCTTGCTCTAACTTAATTACTGTAGCCTCTCTTTACCTTTTGGAAAAAAAGTTTCCATTGAGAAAACAAAAGTATAGAGGTATAAGGGAAATTATGTAGTAAAGAAGTAACTGCATATGTATTAGTACTAGAGCATTCTTCAATTGCACGAGTTGTTATTAGATCATGATCAGCTTTGTGGTAAGGCATTAAGTACGACACCCAAGACTGCCATACTATAAGTGTTGCAAAATCTACCGCGCTAGGGAATGAGGTGTGCTTCACAGAGATAATAAGAATTACATACTTGACAATAATAAATAAAAGTGTAGTGTAACCCAGGGGATAACATTCTATCACCAATAAATTATGAAACTATGGCCACAAAATTATAGCCCATTCCCACTACATTAGTAAACAATTACATTACATAGGTAAAGTCACCACTGGAAAGTTTCAAAGCCTGACTCAGTAGGGAGCATGATACAGCAGTCTCCATCAGTTGATCTTTCTTGAGCTGTAACATTTTTTCATACATCAGCTGTTAATTTCCAAATTGGATGGGTACTGTACAAAAAAAAAAAAAAAAAAAAAATATTGTGATGCATATGGAGACCACCTACTTTGTCATTATCATTGATCATTATTTTCTGTCTTCAAAATTTCAGACTTGAAAATTTTCAACTACAACTTCCTGCCATCATAATTTAAATTGGAACTTTTGGATCATTTTAGTTAAAGGACTTTTACTGTATATTTGAATCGTCAAGAGACTTCTTGAGATAATGGTGCACAAGTTTGTTCACATGTGCAACTTTCCTACCTGGCCCAGGGGCCCGAGTGGCTCTGTGGGTAAGTTGCTCAGCTCATGATCGAAAGGTTGCACGTTTGATCCTGGCTTAATGAGAGAGGTAGTGTTCTCTTGTAACCTTAAGTTGCATGGTCTTAGATACCTAGCTTGGGGGATTCTTATTTTTGGTCTTATTTTCCTAGCTCAGGGCTATCATATTTTTCCTATACAACTTACTGTTAAGTACAGTTGCAGTGCATAAGAGGTTAGCTCATCTCTGGGATACTCCACCTGCCTTATGAGGAATTTAGGCACAAAGATATATTTTTTATTTATTATCATATTTCTAATCCGAGAATATTGACAATTATTTTGATAATTAAGAAGAAAAAAAAGAAGAGCATTCTTGATTTGATTATGCAGGTAGTGACCCAGGGTTTCCTTTACCTCAGGACTGCTGCCATGATAACTGGATGAATGGTACATTAGGTCGTATTGGGACAGGAAACTTAAGTCCTGAAACCTGTCCACATTACTGAGATGACCCAGAGGAATGAAAACACGTCTTGCCATTCCATCTAATTTTGCTGTACTAGTAAACTTTAGGACCTAAACTTTAAGCAATTTCAATGTGTGATAATTGGCAGCCTTCTTATCAAATGAAATGTGATACTCATCAAAACTGTTCTTTACCTGGGTCCCAAAAGAGCCAAAATTATAACTATCATAAAGTATAAAAGTAACTATTCATTAATCTCACAACTTAATATAAGGATCTGCAGTTGTTAGTACTTTTCCACTAGTGACTAGACACTTAAAACATGAGTAAATTTAACTTGTCAGACTAAAGGAATACATAAGTGTTTATCCTGTATTTCACACCCATAAGCAGTTTCTGGATATTTTCACAATAAGTTTAGTAATCTGACAATATAAAATTATAAAAGGACACAGCAAGATGAATTCATCTTCAAAAAGCTATGTGTATTTTTAATGTTTTAGAAAATCTTAATAATCCTACAATGAGGATGCACACAGAACTGACAGCAACAAAATTAAGCTGACAAATATTACATTAAAATCAAGTAAATTTGACAAGCTTTGGGTACATTAATCTGTTGAGTTATGGTATGGATCTGCATGTCTGCTTGATGCACAACAAAGTACCTGGTGTTCCTGATGTGCTTTTGCTCTCTCGTGCTTCAACACACTTGCACTGAGCACATAACCAAATTACACTTGCCTATAGGCATCCCTGTTCAAATGCAGTCAAACTCAAACTCAAACTCAAACACACACACACACACACACCAGAGAAGTTGGCAACAAGCAGACAAGCTGTTAGTTTCCACTGTGCCACAAATAATATTTTAATACATCCTACTTTCCACACTTAATCTCTACTACAAAATATCAAATCTATAACAACAGACTTGTAGTTGGCTTGGAGCTGCCTAGTCTCATCTACAAGGTTATCTTCTATTTATGTATATGGAGGAAAAAAATTAGGCAGACATCATGAAGCACTGATTTGGGGTTAGATAAAATTGTGATAAATGTAGACCACAGACTGCTCATTTCTTGTTGATTTACAAAAGTCTCTAGAGGCACATCTTAAAAAGTCCTTAAATCTACATTAAGCTTTACACTGTGCATAACTTCTCTAACATAAACTGAAGTCAAACTAAGGGGAAAGAGCTTTATTGAGCCTGCCTATGTACTCATGAATGTGCTGTGTGAGTGTTGTATTCTGAAGAGTAAATCACACAATACACATTACTTGAATGAAGTCAATTGCACTGGATGCAAAACTTGGACATGGCAGGGAGGGAAAAGATTACTACTTCCTCCTTATCATGAATGTCACTGTTTTATCACAGTAGGCAGGTGTTTTAGGTCTTTAAATGTTCATATCAAGCTGAGAACATGGGTCTGATTTAAACTGAGGAAATGTGGGATTAAAAAAATAGTTAAGTGAGCAAATGTACCATTTTTGCCAACATATAAGACAACCCCAAAACCTCTCATTTTAAATGTAGGTTGAGGTTTATTTTATATAAGATAACCCCAAAATTTGGAGTTGCTGGTGGCTTGCTGCCTCAATAACCTGTCCTCTACCACTCATCCCAGTGAATGATACTATTAACACCTTATTAACCCCAAAAGGTTGCAAAAAAAATCTGAAGGGTGCCTCCGGAGAATGCAAAAAACAGCCATTTTTCATTTACATTTCTCATAAAAACTCATTTAACAAAGTTTTACAGAATTTCAAGCTGGTTCTAATGGTATAAATGTTTTATATATATATATATATATATATATATATATATATATATATATATATATATATATATATATATATATATATATATTTTTTGTAATTACTCAAATTGAAAATAAGTAAAATTTTCATATTTATCGGACAAAAATATCCATATAACAAAAATTGTATATATTGAAGAAACGTGCAAAAATGTAAATTTTGCAGGTCAGAGGTGCCGCAATATGGTGTGTCGCACCCATACGTGCATACTTCAGTGGCTTTGGAACTTTCTACAGCTTTTAGCGCCTGATTTTGAGGTGGTGTGATGAGTCCTACGTACTGGGGTATTGTCATCATTTGAGTTGGACAATTTATGAATGGGCAGGCCAGCTGGACAAGGGCCTTGTGGCTTGAAGTGAATCCCAGAGGTAAAATACCATTGTAAGAAAGGTAAGAAATTGATGATGAGAGCTGTGGGTTGTCCGCATCTCATTCACTGTCACTGGACACGGTAAACTCTCTAGATATATCCAAGAGAGTGTCCTTCATCAATCACAACTAGCAGTGTGAATGAGCCTCTAGGCCTAAGGTTGTCGATTAGTGTATTTCAGATGAAGAACAATAGCGAAAGTCACGTGGAAACAAGGGATAGAAAAGAAAGCAAAGGCGTCTGCACACAGGACACACATCCTTTTACGAAACCCACCAAAATTTCCGCCTGCAGGTCACTCGTCCTTTAGGGGTTAAACAACATTGCCTTTGGTTAGATTTTACCTTCAAACAGCTTCTGTTGGTTTCACAGACAATAAGTGTTGCCAATCCATGCCTCTTTCCTCACTGACTTACCTTAATAAAATCTCACATTACTTCTCTAGTTTTACCAGCATGTTATATGTTCTGTCTAATAGCGATGATATCAAATACTTAACAAAACCTTGGTAATGTTTACTGGCAGTTGCCTGTGCCCTGCCTCCATGCTGGCCAACAAGTCAAGCCACAAAGGTCAGTCAATTTAGCAGTAATAGGTTACTAATTTAGTGGCAATGTATGTATAACACACAAAAAAAAGTTAAGTAATTTAGTAAGGTAAATATTGTGAGAAAGAAAGAGGTGTAGTGACTACATAATTATGTAATGGACTATGTAGGCAGCATGAGCTACCTTCAAAACATACAACCACCTGACAAAGTGTAGAACCTTTGATATTGAAAGGATCCATTTGGTAATGAAAACTGAGGAGTAAGGTAATAAGACCAGCTTCAGATCTGGTAACCCTGCGCTGTGTCTTTTTGCAAGCAGCTCAATCATTCGCTCCTATAAAGAGGCTCAACCCACTGTCTGTGACATGAACTCAATGGGTCACTCACCTTTCTTATGCCTATTAAGTTATCTTTATGAAAATTTTCCCATATATAAAAAATGAGCTCTGGTTAATGTTGTCAGTAATTTAAATGGGTTTAAGAGTATTTAAAAGGTTAAGATGAGTGTAAGGCAATGTTTACCATCACCCCCAGGGACCCCATAACTGTAGAGGTTAGCATTTTATACCTGACATATAAGGATGACTTCTAATGTTAGGCATTTATTTATTTTTCATGAAAGGATTATCTCATACGCCAGCAAATATGGTATTATAAATTAAAACACTAATTCAGATAGATTATTAGGAGTCCTCTGAGATCAGAGGTTGCCACATAACCAGATACAAGAGTGGCTGTGTTATAAGAAAAATATAACTTACTGCTAACACACCCTATAGTTCAATACCTCCTCAACCTCCAGTCATGTTTGATTACATGTGCATCAGTTCTGTTGTGTTAGTGACATGTGCAGTATGATATCTACTTACATTAAAGTCACATATAAAAAAGGTTTTATCACTTTACAAACACGGCGTGAGTTGATGGAAAGTAACTAGTGCAGATGATGACAACTTAAATCAAAAATATATTTACAAAATGAATTTTTATATATGTTGAATACTTAATTTATTGGACTTTCCACTATGCATGGGGTAGTCTTCTTCATGAGACATCCAAGCACTGAAACAGGCCCATGACTGATCAATATGTGCCAATGTCCCCCAAAATTTATCACCCTCACCCAAACTACTTCAAACATGACACCCATAGCTTCCCCCAACACTATACCCTTGCACGCGTCTCACAACTGAGAGGTTCCGGGTTCGATTCCCTGGTGGAGTAGAAACGGATTGGCAATCTCCTCTAATCTGTGCCCCCTGTCCACCCAGCAGTGATGGGTTGTGTTCTGCCTCCCAGGTGTGTGAGCGTGACATTCAAACTACCCAAAGATTCGTTACCTGAGCTCCGAGCTCATTCAGGGCGGGTACTGGCTGGGAATCACGAGTCAAGCATGTCATCAGACCATGGTGAATCACACACTTTACACACACACTCACACACACACAAGCATGCATACACACACACTAACAGTAATGTTTAAGTATGAAAAGCTCAATATTGCCTAACTGTAGATAATTGTTATAAAAAATCAAATGATTGGTTATCAGGTGTAAGATTAATATAAGTATTCAAGTATCTGGATTATTGAATATGACAGAATTGTTAACTTTATGAGAAATCATTACCTAAGTGACAAGTGAGCAATGAGCTGTGGCCATTAAACACCAGTATTGTAGAACACACACGCTCTGGTGATAGGTATTCCCAGTGGGTGATGGTAACCCTGATCATGAGCATTAGAAAGAATACTGACTTCATATATCAGTCTTGTTTATCCCATGATACATATATCATGGAGAAGGTTAAATGGAAGACTACATGAGCTAAAAGAGTGTGTTTACTTGAGACAAGATCTAGAATAAGGGATTTTGTAACAGATGATCATAAAAAAATATGTGTGCATTATATTACTAGGTCCATGAATTCAAATAAAAAAATAGCCCCAAATTCATGATATACTAAGTTGAGGGAGGGGGTAGTGAACATGAAAACTGAAGGAGCTGGAGAAGGGAGACACTGGGGGAAGCCTTGGGTTGGTCTCAGGATTAGAAAAAACATGATAATAAAATTGATCAAATATCACTAAAAATATTTCTTCAAATATTAATATTAAATAGATATGCTCAGTTTCAGATAAGCTTGGAAATGCCCTCATTCAAGCAGTGAACTACTTCAAATTAAACAATAAATGAAATTGTGGAATTTTCTGAAAATAACTAAAGATTAAAGCTGTCAATATACTGGTACAAGTAAACCAACATATCTTAAGGAGCTTCTAAAAACTACCAAATTATGATAAAAAAAAATCATACAGTAAAAGCTGCCTTGCCCTGTGTCTGCTGAACATGACTGCCACAGGGTATTAACTTCCTGTATGAAAACAACCCTAATGCTGCCTTTCTGGGGGTGAAATTATTCTTAAACATAAGAGCTGTCTGATGATGGTCATTAACATGAGCCTGTTACATATTGGAAGGGATGGAGGGATACATACAAACACACATACATGTATGAAGACATACATGTACACACAAACACACAAAAACTGGCTCTATGTACTTAAGTTCAACATACTATGATTTGGAAGTTATCAATTTTCCACTTAGTAACAAACAGAATTAACAACTGATAACTCCCATAAAAATCTAAAAAAAAATGGATAAAAACGTTCAGATCATTTTGGTGGTATAGAGTCATGAAACAATATCAAGTTAAAGAAAATATATATATGTATATATATTTATATCTGGTCACCAAAATCCCTGTGACTCAGTAACATGGGTCAGAGACTAACTTGGTGCTTGCTTGACTATGAGTGGTGAGACAGTGGGAGTGAGACAACTGGAGACAGACAGTATGAGCACTCAAGTTTAGAGAACTGAGCACTTGCGCTGTCTTCTCTTCACTGGCTCTGGCCGAAGAACTGCTCTAACTGCCTCATCAAATACCTGCACACCAGAAATTTATAAGCAAAACAGTGAAAAATTATGAATTAAGCCTATGCAGTATCCGAGTTGCTATATTCAACTGAGGACTGCAGCTGCAACTGCCAATGTGAGAAAGGGAAGGATGTCAACTGTTGGGTAGTGGTTTATTTATGCAGGGAAAAAAAAAAAAAAAAGAAAAAAAAAAAAATAAAAAAAAAAAAAATAGAAAATCAGTAAGTTTCTTGGAAAGTCTGCACCTGCACAATGGGCAATGGAGAAAAGCTTGAGGGAAACATATTAAGGAATAAAATGCCTGCAGATAGCAAAGCTTATGCAGAGCATCCACCTTTACACATTGGGAATATATTCATAATACAACTTTACTGACCTAAAACACTTTTGTATCATATTTGTGTGGTAACAATATTGATCATTCATTAGGATATCTTAAAGCCATTTAAATTTAAGAGGTAGAAGGCTGTCAGTAAGAGGAGGAGAGCTGATGAGACGAAGAGCCTTAGACTCCACTCTGTCCAGAAGAGCTGTGTGAGTGGAGCCCCCCCACAAGTGAGATATATACTCCATACGAGGGCGGACAAGGCCCCAATATATGGAAAACATCTGTGCAGGGGAGAAGAACTGGCGGAGACGATACAGAATGCCCAACCTCGAGGAAGCTGATTTAGTAAGAGAGGAGATGTGAAGTTTCCAGTTGAGATTTTGAGCTAAGGATAGACCGAGGATGTTTAGTGTTGAAGAAGAATAGGGGATAGGTGTTTGGAAGATTATGTCGAGTTGATAGGTGAAGAAATTGGGTTTTTAAGGCATTGAAGGACACAAGGTTCCTTTTACCCCAATCGGAAATGAAAGCAAGGTCTGAGGTTAAGCGTTCTGCAGCCTCCTGTCTGGAGTCTTGTAATTTCTGTTGAGAGGGTCTTCTGTTGAAAGAAGTTGAATAGAATAATGCAGAGTGGAGTCATCAGCGTATGAGCAGATAGGACAGTTTGTTATGGAAAGATCATTGATGAATAACAGGAAGAGAGTGGGTGATAGGACAGAGCCCTGTGGAACACCACTGTTGATAGGTTTAGGGGAAGAACAGTGACCATCTACCACAGCAGAGATAGAACAGCCGGAAAGGAAACTGGAGATAAAGGAACAGAAAGAGGGATAGAATCCGAAAGAGGGCAGGAATGTGGGAATCAAGACATAACACTTGATACAAAATTAATTATGAAACATGTATAACTATGTCAATTATTACTTCACCTGTTTAAGTCCTCGTTGTGTTAGTGCCGAGCATTCCATGTATTTGACTGCTCTTATTTTATTGGCTAGCTTCTGGCCAGCCTCCCTCTTCACTGGGGACTGACCCTGATCTGAGAGGAGGGCCAACGTCTCCTTGTCTTCACGGAGGTCCATTTTTGTGCCTGGCAACAAATAGGTGTAAAACTTAGTGAAAGGTACAAAATATTAATCCCCTTGTCTTATTTGAGGAATAAGATGGCTTCATTAAAAGCAGCAAGTTCACATGAGCATAAAGGTATTTCCATGAAGGCATTTTGGCATTAAACCTGTTGCATGGAGGGAAAAAATCAAGTCTGAGAAGTGCTAATTGAATCAAATGCAAAGAACATCTATGGAGTACACATGATGAGAAGGATCAGGAATGAGTTATATATAATATATGACTTATGTGGCAAGCAAAGAGAAAAAGGACTGTTGAGGTGGCATAGCCATGGTGTGAGAGGAAAGAATACAGGACTAGCAAATAGAATCTATGCAAGGTCTCTCAGAAAAATAGGCTAAGGCATAAAAAAAATGGACGGATATGATGAAAGAATGTTATGGCATGAGTGATGGACACGTAATTATGGTAATTAAAAAAGATGGACTGAGTTAAGGATCTTCACAGCAGTAGTATGGATATTCTATTCTAACATTAGGAACTTCAAGCAGACAGGTACCATTGCTTCCTTATACTTTTTCTTTTGGCACATCTATAAAAAATATTATTAGGGGTTGCCTTTGTTGTGCTGCTGCACATGGGCACTGCCAGGCCATCTGAGGGATGTTGAGGGGACACCAAAAGTTGTGGTACAGTGATTGTGGACTAACCCAAGAAGATTTAAGTTTATATGTTATGATTTCATCACCCATCAGTGCATTCAACAGTTGCATGATATTTTAACTACTTAAAAATCAATACAATTAAGAAACCAATTTATTTTTTGGAAAAAAAAACAGAAACAACCTTATCTCAAACAGCGGTGCCTTACCCACAAGAATAATTGGTGCATCAGGGCAGTGGTGTTTTATCTCTGGATACCATTTAGAGGTGACATTTTCACACGAGGAGGGACTCACCACACTGAAGCAAATCAGGAACACATCTGTCTGTGGGATGCCAAGAAAATGTGTGAGATATTTGAAGGTGTATCTGGGTCATCACTGACACATGAACACCTTGTATTAATTACACTGAAAATAAATGAGGGGAAAAATTGTAAATACTGGAAATTGGAACATGAGCTATATAAATTATGAATGTAATGAGGAATAAGTTTGCTCAAGGTACTACACTGATGAAAAACTTCTGCTCCATGAAATATTGAGACTAAATTGCTCCTCAGGTATGTTTTATTGGTACAGGTATGCTGCAAAACAAATACAGACTATGCTTCCAAAATTTGACTGAATTTTACACTATTTACTGCATTAGCATTGAGGGGCGCGACTGCAAGGGGGTCCTCCTGCACATATGGTATACCCAATAGCTTTGAAATCTTAGTATGTTCTTTGTTGGTGTAAATTATGATATTCTGTGAATTTCATGAAATTTGGGTGAAGCTTAGGGGGGACTCAAACAAAGCGTACTTTTGATTTTTTTTTTTCCACACTTTTTCAGTTAATTGCTTTGGATAAAATACCATAGAAACTTTGCTTACATATCTACATTTCCCACATCAAAATTTTTAGATTTTTTTTTGTCTTAAAAAAAAAAAAAAAAAAAAAATTTCACTCATAATTTTCTCCACTCTGTGTCCTGTTTTCTTCTGACATTTTTTGAAATTTTATCTGTGGGAAAAATTGCCCTTTAGTTGTAGTTTTAACTGATACCTAACAAAAGTCGGTCTGACTTTTTACTGATTTGTGATTTTTTTAAAGTGTAAAAACCATTTTTTTAAATATTGGCTCCTAAAGATTTTTTTCCATTTTAACCATGTCTTGCCATTTGTATTTATCTGATTGGCATGAAATTTTCACATATGATTGTATATACCTTGTTGACATACTGGAGAATGATGAGGCATCTAATCAATCAAAGGTGAGGGTGTCAGAAGGTCAAGGTGTTCCTGCACGACCGTACTGGGCAATTCTGTTTCTCACGCAGTGTTTGTAGCTGAGAAAGCGTCACGGTGATGAAAGTTTTGCTTGTAATCAAGCTCAGGGTTCACACATCTGTGAAGAATCTGTTGTCGGATCTGCAGTGATGTCTCATGAGGCAGTGTAGCTGATTCTGCAGTTGGTGGTGATGTAGGTGGAGGTGGAGTAGGTGGTGGTGGAGAAGGGCGTGATGAGGTACTTGGTGGTGTAGGGAGTTGTGAAACAGATGGTGGTGGTGGTGGTGAGCGGCGAGAGTGAGCGGAGCAGCATCACGACTAGCTCGCTTGAGAACTTCTACACTACTCTCTTGCTTGTTTTCTGAGTCTTGGCTGCTCCATCTTGCTCCATAAGCTCTCTTGATGTTGATGACCCTCTTTCTGGTCACCTTGTACTTGTACATCATTTGTAAGGACATTTTTTTGGCTGGAGTGCAGAGGAAAATATTGCGCACTCTCCCCGTCGATGTCTGGATCGGGACTGGCGTCTGAGCGTCTCCTCAAGTGACTCACATCCTCCGGGACGAGAGAGGGATGACAGATGACAAAATTTACGGAGAAAAAAAAAATTTTAATGCGAATTTTACGTACATACAAGCACTGAATGATACCGCATGTGTTGACGCGCATGTCTGGCTATGACGCAACAGCACGGGACAGTTAAAAATGACCTCCAGGCGAGAGGGGTTTTAATTTTGCGAAAACAAACCTTACCACCTGGCAATTTAAGCTATCCCGGCCATGCTGAGCGAAAAACACGTACTCATCTGATTTTAACCCATACAGTACCGGCCGATTTATATAATTTTCACACCCCAGTACTGGCCAATTTTTATTTTTTTTATTTTGATTAACCCGTACAGTACTAGCGACGCATATACGCGTCAGCGCCTATGATTGCAAGAAATACTAGCAACGCGTATACACGTAGGGCTTGCTAAACACTGTTACAGTCGATGTAATGGGTTTATTTTTGCTACTGAGACTGCTGCAGACAATGGCAACACTACACGAGTGCATTTGTAGCATTGGCAACACTACCCAAGCTGGGGAGGAATTACAAACCACCTGTGACATCAAGATCAAGACCAAGTGTAAACAATGTTACTGGCAGCCCATTCCTTTTGCCATATTGCAATAGACAGTGAGTTTGAGGTTTCCTCATCTGAAGAAGACGTGGGAGCACTCTCAGACTCTGGTTCGGACAAGGATTATGTGCCAGATGAGGATATAGGCTATATTGAGCCTCCTTTGTAATGCAAGATTCTACTGTCTTGAAATGAAAATCCCACACTTATACCCCATGAAATGGTGCTCTCTGGAGTATTCTACACCTGTGTGCGACAAAAATGGGCTACCTGGCCTCTTTCACTTGTCAAATCCTCCATAAACCATTGATCACATACAGGGGCTGTTTCCAGCCACACCATGGTAACACTTCATGGAGTTCTCCTGCGAAAAGTAGGTCTATGACATATGATTTTTTCTGATTTTTTCCACTTTTCCCATCACATGGAACATTTTTAGGCCAAAAATAAATAAATAAATAAATAAATAAAAATTGGCCGGTACTGGGCAAGCCAAAAATATTTAAATCGGCCGGTACTGTATGGGTTAAAAATGTTCCTTGTGATGGGAAAAGTGGAAAAAATAAGAAAAAAACATGTATCGTGGACTTAGTTTTTGCAGGAGAACTCCATGCAGTGTTACCACAGTGCTGGAAACGACCTCTGTGATGGTTTATGGAGGATTTGACAAGTGATAGAGGCCAGGTAGCCCATTTTTTGTTGCACACAGGTGTAGAATACTCCAGAGAGCACCATTTCATGGGGTATAAGTGTGGGATTTTCAGAATTTTAACTCACTCGTACACATATAACACCTTACAAAAACGGTATTTTCTACAGACAAACAAAGGCAGCTCAATATAGTCTATATCCTCCTCATCTGGCACATAATCCTTGTCCGAATCAGAGTCTTCTTCAGATGAAAAAACCTCAAACTCACCGTCTATTGCCATAGCCGTGGCTGTGGCTAAAGGAATAGGCTGCTGCGACGTTGTTGTTTAGGGCCGTGGCGATCTAGTCGCTCACCTGAGCCCTGGTGTGGTGGCGTGAGGGCTTCACAGGCTGTCCCGTCTTCCTGAGGAATGCGCAGGTGAGGCGGATGACAGGCTCCTGCCAAGAGGGGTGGACGCCTGCCGCCGCTGCGGAGTTGGTGTTGGAGCAGCACTCACTGGGAGTGGAAGTGTGGGCAGTGCGGCAGGAGGTGCTCAATGGTCTCCTTGACGGTCCTGCACCAGGGGCAGTGAGGGTCGGGAGCCAGGAGCAGGAGGTGGAGGTGAGCGCTGAGTCGTGTGTCGGCGCCGCGACATTGTTAACACTTGATCTTGAACTTGATGTCACAGTTGGCTTGGGATTCCTCTCCAGGCTTGGCCCGTAGTGTTGCCAATGCTACAAACGCACTCGCGCAGTGTTGCCATTGTCTACAGCAGTCTCTGTAGCAAAAATAAACCTGCTACATCCAATGTACCAATGTCTAGCAAGCCCTGATGTGTATATGCATCGGCAGTATTTCTGGCATCCGTAAGCGCTGACGTATATACCTATGTGTCGGCAGTATTGTACTGGTTAAATACAGTCGTCCCTCAAATAGTACGAGGGTTAGGGACCCAGGATCCCCGTACTATTCGAAAATCCGAATAAAATTAGTGCTCCCCATAGAAACACTCCCTGGGCTGCGTTTGAGAGAGGGAATCGGGACTCTCAGAACGTCCCGAGTGCTCTCAAACGCGTGACGCGGCAGCACGTGTTGCCAACCTGGCATGTCCACTGCTCCCAGCTTTGAGAGGTGGAACGCCTTCGTGCTGTGATGATGTCATCAGCAAACATGGCGGCCCAAATAAACACATAAGTGTTTCCATTGCATTTCACCTCTCTGTACCACCATAACCACAGCAGCTTCCTTTTCATCTTCTGTTGTAAGGAGTTCATCAGCCAGGACAGCTAGTAATGCATGTTAAACATCACCAGGGGTGGTCTGGGCACCTGAGACGTCCCGACTCACTCTCTCAAACGCACTGGCAGGAAGATCAGTGTATGCCATTTTGCTGCGAGCGAGATGCCGTTACCATAGCAATGACGAGGCTTAGTAAAAGGATGGCCTTTATCTCCACTCTTGGAGCACTGGCAGTTACTGCGGCAAGAATTTCTTTTACACTATGATAGGTACAGCGAACACTGCTCTCCCTACTGCAACGTAACTCATCCCAAAACGTAACTTCTCTGAAATCTGAATTCTACTGCAAGATGAACACCTTTCTTGAACACTTTGGGGTGCTTTCAGCAGGTGTTTTGGTAGAACAGTGTTGACACTCATGCCATGGCTACTTGGTGCGACGAGCGGGAAATTTAAAAATCCCCCAAAAATTCTTCCATGACAATCCGTATAAAACCGAAACCATACTATTTGAGGGATGACTGTATATTCGTAGCAAAATACCCTGAAGCTGCCCGCCTTAAATATTACTGTAAGGCATGAATGTGTTTATTCTTTCAATCCCAAGTGGTACATGCCGACCCATCCACAACAAACCACAAGATATTGTTCAACAACCCAATAATTTCACTCAAGACAATCTTAACGGATGAATGCCGGTATCAATACAATACGTGACATTAGTGTTCACCACTCTGGTGTTCATGGTTTACTTCCAATGATGACACATGCCTGCCTGCCCACAGCAGCAAACATCACCATCAACCATTCAACATCTAATTATTTTACTCCAAATTGTTTTAGTGATTGAATTTTACATCATTGTATCTAATATTACTGTGATGCCCGTACAAATCATCATCATCATGCCTGTACAAATACAACAAGTAATATTGGCCTCCATGATGGCAATCCAAACTTGGTGCAGCCACTTACTGCTTTGATTATACATTTAGGAGCTTTCTGATTATAAGAATTTGAATTTTCAAAGTTCAGCCTGTATTCTGAATTTTTTTCCTTTAACCCCCTAATGGGCGGTCGACAGCGGTTTCCGGCCTGCCTTTTCCGATATAATTTTAAGGGTTGCATTTCTAGCATAGTATAATTTGATATTAAATGGATAATATTTCTGAGGGTGTGGTTATTTTGGCCTCTGGTTTTAAAATATGTCCTTTACAAACATGGTGTGGTAGGCAACACCAAAACTGTAAAGTTGGTAAACAAAGGGTAAAGCATCCCCAGTGCAAACTAATAGCCAGTATGGTCTGTTGGACAGAGAGAAGACTGCTGGGTAGTGTTTACAGGAAAGCAGCCCTCATATTGACACTCAGTTTCAGTCTTTGAGCCTCTGCAGGTATATAAGACTTTCAGTCTTGGTTGGGGGAGTTAATACTAAAATTCCTTCCATATTAAGCACATTTTCATTCATCTACAAGGGCCTTGGTTGAATTATGTTGAATAACAGTGTTTAGTGTAATTTCACAAAGCAAATTTCATCTCGAAACACAGGAAAAAGGGCAAAGTGACTAAGCAACTACCTTTCAAGTACTACCTCTGATACCTACCACCAGCTGACTGCATATATATGCCAGTATGTTTATTACCAACCCTTAAAAATTTTAGGAATAAAATGACTGATGGACCATTTTAAGATTGTTTCTTCATTACTTTTAGGTGGTTAGGAACACAGCCCCATCAAACCCACATTATAATATTATCAGTACTATATGAACAATTATTTTGTGACCAATTTTTGTGAGATGCAACCCAATCATTCAGTATGGAATGCCTGTAAATTAAGAAATCATTTTTTTGATGCCTCACTAATGAATAAAAGGTCTCACCTGTGGGTAAGAAAGTGGCCGCAGCCTGTCATAGTCCTCCTGGCCTGCAGTATCCCATAGGCCAAGGCTGACTGGGATGCTGTCAACCACCATCGGTGCTGAGTAATTATCAAACCTGTGACAATAAGGAAGGTTATTTCCCTATCATCTTGTCCATCTTGAGCTCTACATTTCCGAGGCTTCATCAATGAGTGGCTATGGCATGAAGATAATGAGATATGGCAACCCAAACATCAGATAAATTACATAATTAACATTGCAGTAGTAGTTCTGTAAAACATATGACCAGGTGAATAAACAAGTGTGATGCAGAACTCTTGGACTGCAGACCAGCCATGAACTATGTAGTAGCAACAACTCATTCTCAATGAAAACTGTTTCATCATTCCTGTGTTTTTTCATCCTTGGATGGCCCTTGCTCAGTCCTTTCCACATTTTTGTGTCAATTAACATATACAGTAAAAGTTTGGCAATCAGGTTTGCAGCAAACCAGCAAACACTCGGCTCTTGGGAAACTCACACTGTGGGGACATATTCCTTGGGGAAGGAGTCAGTAGTGTAGGAGATGAGCATGCACGTCTTGCCCACTGTTCCGTCTCCTACCACCACGCACTTGATGGGGCGGCCAGAAGACATCTTCCCTACATTGGACTGCAAGAATAGGAAGACATTACACATTGAACACTGACAGTTATTATTATTATCTTTTTAATGGATAATGGAAGTATGGACCTTATACCATGGGTAATAAATTTAGTAGGATTCAAACAGCATTGTGTGGCAAGCAATTAAATCTAGGGATTCTATTCCCTTTCAGGTTCCAACAACTACTGGGCCTTGTTGGCTACTGCTGTGAATATCTGCCTTCAGTGAGTGGTCAGCTGTTGAAGGGAATGGGTGTACAATCAGACTCAGCGATTTTTCCATGCCTGCCCTTGCCATCCTCCAGTACCAGATCATCTGCTCTGAGTCCTGTGCCACCTATTGGCATAGAAAACCCAACATTCTGGTCCAAAGGAGGAATAAAGTCACTTTGTTACTAACAGGGCATACAAAGTCAACAGAAAAAGTCAACACTGCTCCTTGCCAGACCACTGCTTGCTGCCCCCTAAAAAAATAAAAAAAATAAAAAAAATAAAAAAAAATCCACCACGTGAACCTTGTATGCCACACCCTTCAAGAAGACCACCACCACTGCCCATGCCAGGCCCTACAGCGTGCACCCCACCGCCAGCCTCACAACACACAATCACTGTAATTGTAAACTTTCTTCTGCCAATCTCAGAATACCAATTTCACTTATATATTGCAGGAAAAGGATGAAAAGCATGCCTCCTAACCCCTCCCTTCAGACCATTCCTCTTAACCCTTTCAATACGAGACGTAGACGTCGGTGTCACAGTATGGAAAAGGTTAAGAGGAAATGGAAGAGGATTAATCCTCTTCTAAACCTCTTAATCCTCTTCTATTTCCTCTTAATCCTCTTCTAAATCTCTTAAGAGGAAATGGTAGATGATTAAGAGGTTTAGAAGAGGATTAAGAGGCTTAGAAGAGGATTAATCCTCTTCCATTTCTCTTAACCCTCTCCATACTGTGACATTGACGTCTGCATCACTGTATTGAAAGGATTAACATTTTTAACATCAATTTTGGTAAAAAAAAAAATAATAATAAATAAATAAATAAATAAAAATCTGTGTTTCTTGAGTACCTTAGAACTTATGAGTGACTGTAGTAAAGCAACCAGTGTGATAACTTCCCCGCATCTACGTAATAATTTACCATTTTGGAACCCACTCCCACGCGGACCGTGCTCCTGGACACTTGAGCGCGCCAATCTCTCTCTGTTATAAATAACTTTCAAATATTTTCTTGCCTTTTCTATGAAATTGGGCAATATATGAGATTCTGTGTGATCTGTGGGCAGAGTTTAGCAAGCAGGCTAGGTATTGGAGAGGCAAGACTATGCTGCAGCATTTTTCTTCCTCACTCACCAAGCAATGTCGAAGGCTTCCGAAAAGACCCTTGATAAGTAGGGTAGATTAAGGAAAAATAATTAACTACAACTAAGGAAGGAGAGAGGGAGACAGGTGGAAGAGGAGGAGGGTCAGCTGGCAACTGGCACCCCTGGTGGGGCCTGTCACACTGAATGCTGTCACTACCCTTGCATGTCCCACACCCATTATTGGCACCTCAACATTTGATACACCACTATCTGTTGCTGGCACCTCTTTAACACCTGATACACCACCAGCTGTTATGTTTGCACATCCAATTCCCATCCCCAAAGCTGTCACTGCAGACAAGAAAGTAGAACATGTTGTTGTGAAAGCTTCTACCCAGGAAAAGAAGGCAACAGATATGAAGGATGAAATCTCCCTAGCATTGAATGGCATTCAAATAACTGATTCAAGATTCACAAATGGAGGTAATGGTAACACTTTATAAGAAGTCCGCCTCCCCCTCCAACACTCCAGCCCCCCCTACCCCCCAAGACAGGTCTGGGGAACTGTGGGGAACCGGGGTTTGGGGGGGAAGCCAAAATCACTGAAAAATGAGCTTCCAAAATTTCCCTAGAAAAATCCCTAAATGAAAGAAAATTCCCTAGTTCTGAAAGTAAGGAAAGTCCCAACTTTATAACCTAACAGCCCCCCTCGCCCCCCTGCTAACCAAGGGGGGCGACCCCCCGACATGTATGATGCGCCGGATTATTTTTTTTTTTCGGTGGGGAGCATATTTAAACTACTCCAACCGAACTTTACGAGCTGCTATCTAGGGGCTTCGCCCCCCTCGGCCCCCCTCCTAACCAAGGGGGGCTGCGCCCCCGCTGGACCCCCCCCCCACACTTCCAAAATTTCCCTAGAAAAATCCCAAAATTAAGGAAAATCCCCTACATGGGGGGTCCAGCCCCCTTGATCAGGAGGGGGGTCGAAGCCCTCTTGTTAGCAGGTCGTAAAGTTCGGTTGGAGTAATTTAAATATGCTCCCCACCCACCACCACCACCAAAAAAAATAAAAAATAAATAAATAAATAAATAAATAAATAAAAATAATAATAATCCGGCGCATCATACATGTGGGGGGGTCCAGATGGGGCGCAGCTCCCCTTGTTTTGCAGGGGGGCGAGGGGGGCTGTTAATGCTTTCCTTACTTTCTAGACTAGGGAATTTTCCTTCATTTAGGGATTTTTCTAGGGAAATTTTGGAAGCCCATTTTTCGGTAATTTTGGCTTCCCCCCCCAAACCCCTGTTCCCCAGGCTTGTCTTAGGGGGAAGGGGGGGCTGGAGTGGCGAAGGGGGAGGCAGACTTCTTATAAAGTATTACCGAGGTAATATTGTCATGAACTTTGATAATGAGAATACAAGGGCTGAGGCTGCTCAAAAATTGGAGTCTGTTGAGCAAATTAGTACCAAGAGTGTTGGAAAGATAGTGTTATAAAGAATCTGGAAACTCCCCCCTTAATATACTCCATACCACATAATAGATTACATAAGAACATAGGGAAACTGCAAGAGGCCGGGTGGCCTACACAGAGCAGCTCCAGAATCCCCCCCACTACTCACGATGGGTGAGGTGTAGTTTCAGGGGTTACAGGTAGAGGCTTGATCCTCGTTATACCGGCGGTACTATGCACGCACCTGTACCCTGCCACCTTACTACACCCACACCTCACTGCCACCTGTCGTCCTCGTCCATGTAGCTATCCAGTCTACTCTTAAAACAAGCTATCGTCCCTGCACTATCTATGTGATTGCTGAGTCTATTCCATTCCCTCACCACCCTATTACTAAACCAATGCTTGCCTATATCTCTCCTAAATCTATACTTTTCTAATTTAAATCCATTACTGCGAGTTCTATCCTGCTGGCTAATTCTCAGTACTTTACTTATATCGCCTTTGTTGTAACCCTTGACCCATTTGAGTACTTCTATCAGATCTCCCCACACTCTTCGTCTTTCTAGTGAATGTAAGTTTAGATGTTTCGGCCTATTTTGATATGGGAGGTTCCTCAGCCCCTGAATCATCTTGGTCATCCTCCTCTGAACTGATTCTAGCAAGTTGATATCCATTCTGTAGTGTGGGCACCAAAACTGAACAGCATAATCTAAGTGTGGCCTAACTAACGCTAAATAGAGTCTGAGGATGACCTCTGCACTCCTGTTGGTTACCGTCCTGTTAATAAAGCCTAATACCCTGTTAGCCCTATTCCTTGCGCTAATACATTGCTTCCTAAGTTTTAGGTCAGAGTTCATTAACACTCCCAAATTCCTTTCACACTCAGACCTGCCTATCGCTGTGGAGTCTAAACTATACCCGTGTAATGGGTTGCGTGTTCCTACTATGGAAATTGGAACACAGAGGAGGAGTGGGGTAAGTATAAGGGACTGGATGAGGGATTACTTGTTGAACAGAGAATATGTGGAGAGAGAGAGAGAGAGAGAGAGAGAGAGAGAGAGAGAGAGAGAGAGAGAGAGAGAGATCTTAATATACAGTAATGATGTGCCGGGGTAAGTGTTAAGCTATGTGAGTATATTTGCAGACGATGCCAAACTCCTGAGAAAGATAAAGGAAAAACAAGATTGTGAGAGGCTTCAAAGTGACTTAAATGAGATACATGGATGGAGTAAGCACTGGGAAATGAAATTCAACACAAAGAAATGCCATATAATGAGAATGGGAAAGAGTAAGAACAGACCCATGGCAACATATAAGATGGGTGAGATAGTAATAGATGCAGTAAACAATGAAAGGGGCATTGGAGGGATTGTTCAAGATATACTGACCCCTGATAAGCACATAAATAGAATATTTGGAGACATAATTTGTTACAAAACATTAGAATGGCATTTCATTATACGGATAAGGATATGATGAAAAAATCATAACGGCGATGATAAGACCAAGATTGGAATATACAGCATTGGCTTGGTCCCTCCACAGGAAAGAAGATATATAGATTCTGGAAAGGAAACAGAGGACAGCGACCAAAGCGGTACCGTAGTTATCAAGTCTGCCAAATGAGAACAGATTGGAGAAAATGGAATTGATGATGCTTGAGGAGAGGAGACATGGAGGAGACTTGATAACCTTGTATAAATTTACTAGTGGATTGGACAAATTGGATAGAAGTGACCTGGTTGTGACAGAGGGGAGGAGGGGGCTGAGAGGGCACTGTAAGAAGCTGAAAAAGGGAACATGTCTGAAGGATAAGAAGGATAAGAAGAAGTACAGTTTCCCATACAGAAGTGTAAATAAGTGAAATGGTAATAATAATAAAGGAGATTGTGCAGGCGGGGAGTGTCCAAGTGAAGGAGAGCTTGACAAATATAGGAGACAGGACAACCCAAGCTCAGCCCAGGCCCTGTAAACCACAAACAAACCACAAACAAATGGTAATAATAATAAACCACAAACACACTGTAATAATAATAGAGGAGATCATGTAGGCGGGGAGTGTCCAAGTGAAGGAGAGCTTGACAAATTTAGGAGACAGGACTACCCAAGCTCAGCCCATGCCCTGTAAACCACAAACAAACCACAAATAAACCATAAAAACTGTAATAATAAAGGAGATCGTGTAGGCGGGGAGTGTCCAAGTGAAGGAGAGCTTGACAAATATAGGAGACAGGACTACCCAAGCTCTGCCCAGGCCCTGTAAACCACAAACAGGTAAATACAAATAGGAAAATACACACATAGAGTAAGTAATGGCGGAAAAATCTGAGTTATTGCAGGAAAATCGGCGGCCAAAAGGGCTGGGCCGCCACTGTAAACAAACCCGCCCCCGCCCTCGCCGCCCTGCTCCCGCCCCCCCGCCGCCGCCACGCCCTTACCGAGCCGCCGCCACGTTATTTAAACTCCTGGCGCCGGTAAAATAAGAGTCATGGGCCTTAAAGCGTCGCCATTCACCGGTAAACAGGAAAACAGTCAACAGCTCGCCATGATCGCCGCCTCAGGTTGGACGAGCAGCTCCTCCATACGTGAACTTGGCGCATGGTTCTTTTTCCAAAATGTGTTGTTTTTTAACATTATTCGGTTTTATCTTTCAAAGATCACGTTTATACATTTGGTAAGTTGTTTTGGTGTTTTTTTTTACGTTAAGATCTCTGTAAATTGATATTTTGGCATCTGTGAATATATATTGTGACCTGTGAAGTGTCAGATGGTATTCTTTATTTTGAGTGAGTGTATTTATTGTCTATATGAATTTTTCATGTAAGTACATATATTTATTTATTTAGTACAGGTGGTACCCTCTATTCAAGTGCATATATACATATATGTGTTTGTGGATTTATTTATCAGTCTGGTATACCTACATGCATAGATTTCTACTACCTTAATCAGATGTAAGTATAAGGTGATCTGTAGATTTATTTATTATTGCATTATTATTGATGAAGATGATGTTTAGAAAATTCCCGAGTGTCGAGCGGGTCATATGTATTTATGTGTTATGCACAGATTTATTGCTTGAGAACATGCATCAGCTTACACTTCTGCCTTAGTCAATAAAATTATAGCGTTTTTATGTATTATCGTGTATATCATTGGTATTTTAATTGATGATATGCTGGTGAGGTTTTCCTGGTCGAGTAACTCGAGTTACTAACTTATTTACTTACCCGAGTATTTATTATTTCAGGACATACATCAGCTTACACTTCTGCCTTAGTCAATAAAAGTACAGCGTTATGTATTATCGTATGTATGTATGTATGTGTTTATATGGTATTATTATTGGTGGTGGCGAGCTTTTCCTGAGTACCGCGCGGGGCAACAGAAGAACAGGAGGCGAGGCGAGGACGAGAAGACCCAGGGAGGAGGACGTCTCGCTCCCTCCATGACTCACATACCCAGGTGCCCGCCACCCGCCTCTTCCCGGGGTCAAGGGTCAAACAGCTGGTCTAGGGGCGTGGGTGTAGTCCTGTGGCCGCCGCAAGAGGGTGCCTGGAGGGGTGCGTGACGGGGCGGGGGTCGCGGTGGCCTTGACTCAGTCCTAAGCCCGGATTTGCGAAGTGATTTGTAGTTTATCTCCCACTCGGCCATTGGAGCGGCCCGTCACGCGCTCCGTCAGGTGACCAGCCCTTCAACTATGGCCAAGGCGTAACGGAGGGGGACGGGTGTTTATCCAGAATTACACACAACTTGCTTCTGTGGTTGACACTTTATCTTGTATAGGTGTTTCTATGCTAGACATCTCTTTCGTAACCGTGGCAAGTTACTCATTATTGAGATTTTAACAGCTAGTTAAGCTGTGACCAGTTACCGTCTAATGTTGATGAGGTTTCACGTCCCGCTCCACTGACAATGCAACACTGCAGGGCCATCAACAATATTTTTACCTAGTTTCATTAGTAATGTCCAGAGTCCAATGCCTCACAGTCATGGTGATCCACCAAAAATTATCCTCGATGTGCATGTTTGTAATATCATACTACTTTGCTTTGATAGGTTATTATGTTTGGCACTGGTAGGTTAAAACACCTCAGCAATGACAGGTTATTGTGTGTTCAGCTAAGTTGAGGTTCAATTGATCTTAGAGAATGAGATATTGGAGGGCTAGGATTTTGGGGTGGCTTACTTCCGAACATTGAAAATGATATAATTCTGGATATTTCTTCCCTGAAGAGGGAGCTGGGTGGCTCAGTGGGTTGGGTTCTTGTCTTGTGACCAAGACATTGCGACTTCAATCCCAGTCCACGGCGGCTTCGTGGTGAAAGGTAGCACTCATGTAACCTAGTCGGATAATATTTACGAAACCTTAGCCACCTCTGGCAAAGTTAATACAGTTGTCCCTCAAATAGTACGAGGGTTAGGGACCCAGGACCCCCGTACTATTCGAAAATCCGTATAAAATTAGTACTCCCCCTAGAAACACTTCTGGGCTGCGTTTGAGAGCGGGAATCGGAACTCTCAGAACGTCCTGAGTGCTCTCAAGCGCGTGACGCAGCAGCACGAGTTGCCAACTCGGCACGTCCGCAGGCTCCCAGCTTTTAGAGGTGGAGCGCCTTCGTGCTGTGCTGACGTCATCAGTAAATATGGCCCAAACAAACACATATAAGTGTTTCCATTGCATTTCACCTCTGTGCCACCATAACCACTGCAGCTTCCTTTTCATCTTCTGTTGTAAGGAGTCCATCAGCCAGGACAACTAGTACTGCATGTTAAACGTCACCAGGAAGATCAGCATACGCCATTTTACTGCGAGTGAGATGCCATTACCACAGCAACGACGAGGCTTAGTAAAAGGATGGCCTTTATCTCCACTCTTGGAGCACTGGCAGTTACTGCGGCAAGAACTTGTTTTACACTATGATAGATACAGCGAACACTGCTCTCATTCACGTAGTATGCTCTCCCTACCGCAACGTAACTCATCCCATAACGTAACTTTTCCTAAATCTGAATTCTTCTGCAAGGTGAACACCTTTCTCGAACACTTTGGGGTGCTTTCAGCAGGTGTTTTGGTAGAACGGTGTTGCCACTCACGCCATGGCTACTTCGTGCGATGAGCGGGAAATTTAAAAATTTTAAAAAAAATGTCCTTGACAACCCGTATAAAACCGAAACCATACTATTTGAGGGACGACTGTACTTGCTTCATGGATTTCTTTTTGGTCCCTGAATGCAGTGCAGTAACAACGGACTTAGCTGTTGGGTTGTAAAGTTCGGTTGGAATAGTTTAAATATGCTCCCCCGCCCTAAACCTCCTGCAAACTATTTCACAACTGCGGCGGCAGCACCATCGTCATGGCGGCCGCCGCCAGAGGAGGCAACGCTTTCATGAATTATTATCCCCTATTTTCAACAAAAAATAGTCCCTGAATTGGATTCGTTCTCCTTTCCGGAAGTCACTTGTCACTGCACTGCATTCAGGGACCAAAAAGAAATCCATGATGTAAGTATTAACTTTGCCAGAGGGGGCTAAGTTTTCATAAATTTTCCCCCCCTAGTCAAGCTATATGGTTAAAGTTACCGTACTTTTCCATCGAATCCTTAAGGTATCCATTTCACTGTAAATTATTTTATTTTTTATTTTTAGGCCAATTATTATTTAATTATATGTTAATTGGGGTTGTTACAAGATGGGTAAGTGCAATTTGCAGCGGAATTCGAAGAATAGTTTTTCAGTTTTTACATTTTTTAAAAATTTTCCACCCTTAAAAAAATAGGAACTAGTCTTAAAGTTTTTATCCAATCTATGTGATTTCCTAACACCGTATACAACATTGTACTGCTTGCATTTGGAAGCCAGGTGTTTTATACAGGTAACTCGATTTACGCGAGTTTGGTTTATGCGTTTTTTAAATAATGCAGGGTCCAAAATCCAAATAAATGTTTAATTTACACGTTTTTTCACTTATACGCGATATTTTATGGAGTAGCCACCAGATGTCTCACGCAACTGGACTCACACGGCGCCGCAGCCACACAGCTGAGCTCAGTTCTTCCCGTGCGCCACTTGAACAACAATACAGTACCCACGCTGCCACGCTACTCAACAGTAGGGGTTGGCAGGTACCGGTACCAGTACCGGTACTAACGGTACCAGCTATACGGTACGGTATCAGTACCAGACTGCTCGGTACCAGTACCAATACTAGCCAGTCGCTCATGGTGTCCCTCATTTCTTCCTCACACGAGTGAGACTGAGACTGAGTGCCTGAGTGGATATCTCGGTGATATGAATACTCTCTCTCTCTCTCTCTCTCTCTCTCTCTCTCTCTCTCTCTCCATTGAATGATGTGAATATTTATTTTTCGATAAAAACCTACCTCTTGTTTGATTTACATTGTTTTTGATTTACGCGACCTCTTCAAGGACACAATACTCGCGTAAATCGAGTTACCTGTATATATATATATATATATATATATATATATATATATATATATATATATATATATATATATATATATATATTTATATATATATATGTGTGTGTGTGTGCGTGTGTGTGTATGTGTGTATAAAAGTCAGGAAAAAAAAATAATTTATATTTTTTTCCCCCCAAAAAAATCCTACAAAGAAATTCATAACTAATGTTTAAAGATATATAGAGCAAAAATTCGGCTTCAAAATTTACGTATTTTTACGCTCTTTCTTTTGTTGAAAAAACTTTTTTGATACATTCACAACTTTTGAAGTTATATCGAATTATGTGTGAGCAACTTTAGAATCGAGAAAAAGCCACTTTTCTAAATCGTGATCTATATCACTTTGTGTAAACGGTGCTGGAGGCTGTATAGGTCTCAGAGAGTTTTCTGCATAAAGTATTACTCCCAGGCATCCAGTCCCCTTCTTTTACAAGGATATTATCCATTCTTGATGGGGGTATCAGGAGGTGCCAGCTCCCCCTCAACACCAGGCTCGGATGTTGTAGTGGCTGTAGAGGGTCCTCGTGTTGCTAGCTGCCTTCTCCTGGCAGCTATAGCGCATTCTCTCCTCTGTGCCTTCTTAGAAGGTCGTGATATGTTTTCAAGCATGAAAACAGGTGTCATTTTCTGATTCAGTGGTGCAAATTTGTCCTAAATCAGTTGAAAAATTTAGACAACATACAAACTTTTTTTTTTTTTTTGTAACCCTGTGTTATGCTTTGCATTACAATAACATTTAAAATATTTGCCACAGAATCTATAGGTAACACTCAAGTGACATTAGTTATGTGCTTGTAGTATGCAGAAAGCAGACTCTGAGGGCAGGACATAACACAAGCCCCAGGAACACCACACACACTCAGCCACTGCCACCTTAAAATGCTTACCAGAAGGTATGTGTTCAGATTTGGGTCTTAGGTATATCTCTTGGACATGAGATGGTCATTTATAGTTGTTTGATCTTCATCTAATTTTGTTTTTGCCATCTAATTTTGTTTTTGCCTCTTAGTAGTGTAGCTTTTATTTTTCACATTTTAAGTGTGGGTTGTAAACTTGTGGTATGTAAAATAATTTTCTAAAGCTATACATCTCAGAAGATTATTGAGTGGACATAAATAGTTTTCTCTTTCCCTACACTTTTCCTTGTTTTACAAGTGAAAGTTTACAGATTACAAAGCATGTTTGTACAGTGATACTTTGGTTTACGAGTGCCTTAGTTTATGAGCATTTTGATATACGAGCAAAAAAAAATCACTAAAAATGCCTTGGTTAATGAGCAGTGACTTGATGTACGAGCATCCTGTTTTTATAAGTCAAAGATGCAAGTGTGGGCTCTCTTTGTTCTCCGCAAGATGAGAGCGCTTAGAGCGGAAAATAAAGGGATTGGGGTCTCAAGCTGGTGTCATACTGGGCCTTTTTCCTCCAACTGCATTGGCAGTAGGCGCAACTGGCAAATCCAACTTTTCTGGATGTGCGTCACACATGACTAAGGTCAGTTGCCTGTATCCACAATGTAAGCAAACCAGTCCCCCCATATCCACATGGCGCCATTTGCAAAAGTAAAAGCTGTTGTGTCTTGTGCTGCTGTTACTCAAATTATGGATGTGTTGCTACAATTAAATGGAAAGAAGAAGCAGTTGTGGGCATGATCATGGCTTCAAAGACAGGAGGACAGGAGTGTTTACCCAAACCAACAACCCGCTCCCGGTTGGGCGTACAGGCAACCACTGTTGCTCCTAGCTCCAGCAGTTGGGGGAAAATGCCCATTGTGACACTGCCTTCAGTCCGCAATATACACTTGCAGAGGTAGCACCCATGTGCTTGGGTCTGCTTACATTTGTGCTCTAGTGTGTGATCTTTGTGTTTTCAGCACTATATTATTACTATATTATTTATATGTTATACTATATTATTTATATTACTATACTGTATTATTTATATTAATTTTCATTGCTATTTGTTAGTAAAATTACTTTTATTCTGTCTAAAGTAACATTTAAAATGATTTTTATGTTAATATTTTGGGGGATATGGGATGCATTAATGGGATTCACATTAATTTAAAAGGGGAAATTCATTTTGGTTTGCGAGCAAAATTCCAAAACGAATTAAACTCGTAAACCGAGGTATGACTGTATACCTTATTGGTTGTTGGGGTGAGGATACAACTCGCATCTATGTTTCTGTTTTTGAACACCTTTCACAATATAATTGATGTAAGTAGTGAAAACATTGTGAGGCAATAGTGTAAGTGATGTCCTTAAAAAAAACTTGTGTTGTTGTATTCCCTATCTGGATAAAAGAGATTTTGTTGTCTTGAAGTAAATAGAAGTTAAGGTAACCCACCTCCCATGACAATTGGATACTCATGTCTTGTCATGTGGAAGATTACTTAAGTATGGCACACAAAAAGAATAATAAGTCAGTAAACATAATAAAAGTTTGCACTGAATGTGACTCATCAAGCTGTCCCCTGTAGTGCCATTCAGGGCCATGCTGTGCTCCCTATATCAGTGAAGTGTGTCATAGAGTGTAATCTCTCTTTACGGAGCTGATAAGACAGGATGAATAGATGGTCAAGGTGTCAGTCTTGTAAACAGTGATCTAGATGGTCCGGCTTTCTGACAGTTTGGTTAGGAATTCTTAGTTTGTAAGAGGTATGTTTGCCTTCCTTTACATTTCTTCCCTCATGCAACTTCATTCCCTTTGAAAAAAGTTTAAAGTTGTAGTATGATTTTTTTTTTTTTATTATTATTATTATTATTATTATTTTTTTTTTGGTAAGCAATACTTCAGACATTGCTTTTCTTTAACATTAATTGTTCTCTAGATCCATAAGTACTTGAAAGATATTTCTGTAATAAGTGTCAGTTAATTACTTCATTTCACGTTCTTATGTAACAGTATGTCATTAACATGAATGGTTTAGTGTTTGTCTCCTGTTTACATAATATCTTTGTTTTGTTACCTTGTACTCTGCCTTTACCCCATTACTGTTATCAGGAGTGTGTTTATCCTTATAAAGGTCAAAGTACATGGAAGGTCAATATCTGTGTTCCTTGAATTTTGCAGTGTATGATGGTAGCTACTCATGGGTGGCGGGGAGGTGACCCCAAGAACATGCTCATCGTTCCCACAGAAACAGTCATTCGTGTCGCTGCCTCTCATGATACCACAGTCTTTGTGACAACGGGTGGTAGGCTGTACATTGGCCAGTACACAGGCCATGAGCGTGGCAACCTGAAGCAGGTACTGTGATCTTACATCATGCTACACAGTCATATTAATAACAGAAGAATTAGCTTTCTCTTTCCTTGCATGTTTTTTCTTAAGAAGTTAACCTATTACAAGGCATGTCTGTCCATTTAATTGGTTAATATGGTGGGGATATCACTTATAACAAAAAAAATTCAATTTGAATCCACTGTAAGAAAATATTCACTTGCACCAGTAATGGGCTGGGGATTACCACCAGTGCCCAAAATATAGTCAACCATTATATTGGACCTGGACTTAAAAAAAATCCAAAAAAATCACACACATGGTCATTTTGCAAATTGATAGTTTAGTAGTTGGTTTTCATTGATTCGCTATTCACACACCTACACAAAATAAATAATCGCATTGATAAGACCAAAACTGGAACATGCAGCAAATGTGTTGTCTCCTCAGTCAATCAGTCAGAGCTTGTCCAGGACATAGGTTCCATTGGTGCTGATATATGTTTGTTGTACTTTTGACAGATTGATAAGCCGTGCAGCAATGGCAGAATTGTGTTATAGTTCTTAATATTATGGTAATGACAATATAGCTAATGGGACAATCTATCAAGACTCAAATCTTAAGCCCATGCCTCAATTCTGTGCCACAGTTGAGTGAAGATAATCTAAAATTATCCCCATAATGGAACATGCTTCATTAGCATACATATTACTTCCATCAAGTGTAGCAGTTTCCTAATAAATTTATCAAAACTGAGAGTATCTCAGTAGTTTTATTATCAAGAGATTTATTATCAAACTTGGGGTTCTTCATGGATCAGGTGGAGCTGGGCAGCCGGTGTGTGCGGGATGCAGCAGTCTATCGGGGTCAGGTAGTGTTTGTTACGGATGCCGGAGAGGTCTTCACTCGGGATCTGGCAGGGGGAGAGGTTCGGCCATTGTCAATACTGGAGCCCAAAAAGACCTGCACCCACGGCCAAGAGGAGAAGGGCAGGAAGGTGCGGGTGCGGGCAGTGGCAGCTGGTGCTGACCACATCCTCTTCCTCAGTGCTCAAGATGAAATATGGGTTCAGGGCTGTGGCCCAGCTCTTGGTGAGTTAGCACTCTTGGAACTCTTCATTTATTTCTGTTGGGAGGTGACCCCTAAGGTTTAAGTTGAAATAAACATTTCAGCTTGTTAACAGCTGTGAAACAGTTTTGAATCCACTACGTTTTCACTTACAACCATATATCATTTTATTGATACAGTAGACTCTATATATAATGTTCTATTTTCCAGGGTTGTTCACCAACAAGACTGAAAATGAAATCACCAACCCTGTGCGCGTTGACTTTTTCAAGGGGCGACGGGTGCTGCAAGTGGAGGCTGGGGCCTACTTCACTGTGGCCCTTGTGGAAGCTTTGCCCCCTGTCCACTCTGACCCCTCAGCTGAGACTGACCCCATGCCTGACTATGACTCCTTTGTAAGGTCATGTGAGCAGTGCCGTCGGGAGACAGGGGATCGGGTTTGCTATGAGGAGGCTGAGGACAGGTTTGAAAAATGTCCGCTTGGCCTAGCAGTAAGAAAAGATTATGGCAGCCATGACCCACGTTCAGACCTTCTCTCTCCAGCCCCGAGCAGCATCAACATGGACGGTCGCTCCTCCAGGAACAGTGCCTTCCACGAAGATGGCGAGTCATCTGACTGTGTAGCAGATGATCTTGACCCAACCTCAGGAGAGGCATCCTGCAATGGCACAGCCCTCAATACTCCAGTTGAGTCCCATTCTGGTATAGAGTTGAAGGAAATTGCTCGCCAACACAAGCAGAGCATTGGTAGTGACTTTGAGGTGGTGGAGTGTGGAGAAGATGAGGCAGATGGTGACAGTGGACGTAAGGGAAGCACTGGGGGTGGCAGCAGCAGCCTCTTCATCAATGCAGATGCAGCCAGGCAGTTCATCTCCCGCCAGTTGTCCTGGATGACTACTAATGCAGACCCCAGTGAGTGTGGTGCACCGGACACTGACCGTATCAACAAATATCACATTGATAGTGCCACAGAACTCATCAGAGAAAATGTGGCAAGTGCCGCCAACAGTGCTGCAAGCCTAGTAGCCACAGGGGTGCGGACCGTAAGTGACAAGGTGGGGCAGTTGTCGAGGCATTTCAGTAGTAGTGAGTGTGCAGACGGAGAACTTCCAGACCTCACCCCAGAATCTGATCCATTCGCCTTAGAATCTTTATATGCCAAAACCCCCACTCCAAAGATGAGTAAAAGTGATTCTTATGAGTGCAACAGTCTTCCACGCCGCCTATCGGATGAGCTTGCACGTAAAAAGACTCATTCACGTACAGCATCAGGTGGTCTCAGTTTCCCCAAGATCAATAGGGATGGAATGTTATCAGTGGAAAAAGGCCCAGAGCAGGTAGCCAAGAACACCTGTCTTATCATTGATGGGGGGTGCCATATCCTTAACACAGAGGTAAGTAAAGCTGAGTACTGATAGTTATTTATCTGTAAACTTGCTCAAATTTGATATAAGTTAAGAATAAGAAAATGAAAGGAAATATTGTAAATTATAAGTAGCTTGAGATTAAGGGAGTGTCGCACTGAAATGTATGATAATTTTTGAGATTTGACAAAAACCCTGTGTGTTTCTGAAATATGATTGTGATGATGGCAACAGTCTTTCAAAGTTTCATGACAAAACCTGGTTTCTAAAGTGGTTTTTATTAGCAAAATAGATAAAAATATTGGGACCGTAGGCAACCCAAATACATGACTTTTAATGGTGCGCTCAGCTACGCCTCAAACTTTAAATGCCCTCTATCTCAAAACTGTGTTTTTGCCAATTAGAAGGACATAACTGTTATGCCTCAACCGATTTTTTTTTTTTTTTTTTTTTTTTTTCTTTCCACAAAGAGGAAACCTTTCTCTTTTTTATGTGGAGTTAAATAACTATATTTAGTTTAACATTTTTCAGTGTTCCTTTCCCCTCAAATTCACAGTTTTTTGTAGAGTACTTGCAAGTAAAATATTATACTGAGAGATGCAGACTAGTAAGCAAAAATGAATCCACAATAAATGTTCTACAGTAGTTACTCCTTCAAAAGAGACAAAGCAAACCCTTCTCAAAGATCGGCTCTGTGGTATCCTCAAGTAAAGTGACGTTTGAATTTTTGCATACTTTTGCGTTATTATTAAAGGGATTTACGTGTTTTACTCAGGCAGTACAGGAATGATACTTCATTACAAAAGGATTGTTGCATAAATAAACCAAAGTATGGATTGAATCTTGATGTTCTCAAACAAGAGTAAAGAAGGCGACACTCCCTTAATGACATTATGTAACATGTAATAACATGTTTGGAATTATGCAAGGGCTGAGGTTCATTTTTCTGGCTCTTCCATCAGTATTTAAATGTATATTTTCTAAATATGTCAAGGGAGACTCACAGAAGTAAAGAATAGGGAGAAGAGGAGTAACGGTGTCAGTGCTCATTGAAATTGGGATTAATTTTAATAAGTTACAAGACCATAGTAGATAATTAACCAAATGTTGCTGCAGTCATCATCATTGACTCCTTCCTCCAACCTCCTTTCTCCCATCAGTCAGCTCCCTTCGCTATGGAGGAGGGGGCGGGGCTTCTGGTTGAGTTTATTGTACAGTGACTATAATGGCTTTAATATTCTTAGTATGACATGGAAAGTGAATTTGAGTTGTATTTACATTGAACTGTTTCCTGTTACCTTCACATCCTAACTTTTCTTGTATTTACATAATATTTATGTTGAAACCAGCATTACTGGCATGACACTAAACAGGATAGATTTGTTATATACTGTCAACATACTATTCAGATACAAGCATAATTAGAATTAATGGTAGTATAGTTTCATGCATCATATTTGAATGTTCCATTTTAATCTATTTTGTATTAGTGAAAGTATTATTATTTGCATTTCAGTATGGTCATACCACAGTTGACGAATTTAATTAATTTTGGAATTTTGCTCACATACCAAAACACTCGTTAACCAAAATGAATTTCCCCATTTAAATTAATGTGAATCCCATTAATATGTCCCATACCCCCAAAAATATTAACACAAAAATCATTTTGCATGTTATTTTATACAGAATAAAAGTAATTTTACTAACAAATAACAATGATAAATAATATAAATAATATAGTATAATATATAAATAATATAGGAATAATATAGTGCTGAAAACACAAAGATAGCATACCAGAGCACATATGTAAGTGGACACGAGCGCGCTGGTGCTACCTCTGTGAGTGTACAACGCAGACTGAAGGCAGTGTCACACTGGGCGTTTTCCTTCAACTGTTGGAGCTAGGAGCAACTGCGGTTGCCTGTACGCCCAACCAGGAGTGAGTTTGTTTGGGTAAATACTCCTGTCCTTCCGTCTTTGAAGCCATGGTCGTACCTACAACTGCTTCTTCCTTTCATTTAACTGAAGCATAATTTGAGTAACAGCACCACAAGTCACAGCAGCCCTTACTGTTGCAACCGGCGCCATGCGGATACAGGGTGACTGCTTTGTTTACGTTGTGGATACAGGCAACTGACCTTGGTTGTGTGACGCACACCCAGAAAAGTTGGAGTTGCCTGTTGCGCCTACCACAAACGCGGTTGGAGGAAAAAGGCCCAGTGTGACACCAGCTTCAGATCCCATTTCCATTGTTTTCCACTCTGAGTACTCTCGTCTTGTGGCTAACAAATGAAACCCACGCTCGCTTCTTCGACTTGTGTAGACAGGATGCTTGTACACCAAGTCACTGCTCGTAAACCAAGGCATTTTTAGTGATTTTTTGTTGCTCATAAATCAAAACGCTCCTAAACTAATGCACTCGTAAACCGAGGTATTGTACTGTATATTGAAAGTTTTGTGTGGCAAAGTAATAATATTTTGGTGCATTTTCATAGAGGAAGAATGATTGTTACAGTAATGTTCATGTACAGTGTATTGCAATATTACTCTGTGTATGCCCAATTGTGTATATATGACTCATGTGGACAGGTATGGGCATGGGGGTCTGCCAGCAAAGGTCAGCTGGGCCTAGGTGACCTAAGCCATCGCTCAACACCAACTTGTATCACATCGCTCAACCACATGGGAGTGACCAAGGTGGTGTGTGGCACCCACCATACAGCTGCCCTCACCATTGACGGCCAGGTGAGTAGCAACTCTGGAGGGATGATATATTCTTGGTGGCGGTGGTATTGGTGATGATTTTGGTGAGGGTGTTGGTGGTGGCAGTGTTTGTTTGGTGGGGTGGACAGATGGCATGTTTTGAGTAGTGAAGGATTGGGAGAACCTAGAGAAAGTAGTATCACAGTGAATAATTAAACTAGTGTCTGGTACGTTTACAGATGATGATGTAAAAGTCTTAAAAATCCAGAGTTTTTTCAGATTTTTAATTTAACAAAATCCAAGTCAGCATGCTTTGTTGTAGTTAACTTATAATTATAGATTCTTTTTCCTCCCTATGGCCACAATATTTTCCCTTTTGAATCACAGTTGCATCACTCATTTTAAAACTTATGGAGAGCAAGGTCTGTTCTTGTATAATATACTCTAGTTTGTACTATAAATAAATTGATATGCCATAGACTTAATGTTATTTGATGGATGTTTACAAAATAGCACTAGCTTATAGAAGGTCTGGCATATATTTTTTTATCAATTCAGAATGCAAAAAGTGTTATGCTCATTTATTACATTTTTCCTCTCCAGTTGCCATTCTTAAACTTTATCTTGATGACTGGCCACAGGTTGACTTGACAGGTTGGTTCTAGCTCAACACATTGCTGACAAAAATCTTTCTATCATGGTCCCCAAACTACTGCCAAGGGAGACACATGTCACCTCTCTTTTCTTCCTAAATTTAACTTTTGTTAAAAAATTGCCTTTTTGTATCATTTGACATTAATGGATATGTTAGTGTGATATATTTAGAAGAAAAAAACTTGTGAAAACAGTGACAATAAACATCATTCATTGAACATAATCATCTGTAATAACAGTGGTTATTCACCAGAGAAATTCATATTCTTTTTATGATGAAGATGCATGACAGTCTGTGGAAGTGTCATGCAGCAAATGACTATGAAATAGCAAAAAGTGTGCATAACCAAGGAGAAAGAATGTATGAATAGTGGTTTATCAAACAATGGAAGATTTTTTTAAGCTGAACTTATGAAATTGGTAATACAATTTTTAAAATGACAATTTTTTTTGTACCCATCATGGGAATTTGACAGGAACACACATTGTACATTTTTTCCAGTGTGAGGTACAGTGCTTAAGTGATATGACTAACCTTTCCTTTGTACTGGGTGATTTATATTCCTGATAGTTAAATATGGTTTCTTATACTCTGCTTATTGTGAGAAAACAGTTACTGGTGATTATGGCAAACTTTTAACTGAAGGTATAGTGCATTTATTCATAAAAATGGTTTATGATATCTATAGTTTATTTGATAAACTAGAATTTTACTTATTTAATGATTTTTTTATATTTATTTCTAGGTTTATATATGGAACCACAAAGATACTAGAGATGATGTTGCTGTGATCACAGTGGATCCAAAGCCCCATAAGTCATCACAGTGGAAGGTTCCTCCCTCTCTCTCTTGTGATAACTTGACAGTCTTTGTGTCCAGTGAAGTTCCTCTCCCATTGCAGTCTTTTGTGATTAACAAAGACTCTTTACTTTTTCAAACCTGTTGTGGTTATTGTTTAAGATGACTTTTCATTTGAGGCTTTTTTCAATTTGTTGAAATTTGACTTTTATGTCTAATAAGGATTACTGTAGTAGAGATGGAATGCTAAACTCTGGACTGAAGATTGCCATGAGATGGTTCGTCAAGGAACAATGCGGTGTAGTCCCTTTTGTCGCTGCTAGTATCTGTTGCTGCTAGTTTTGCAAACTAATAATTGCATGTGTACTTGGTCTTGTGTGGGTTGAGTGAGGAAAGGAGTAGCTAGTGGTCATGGTCATCTGTTGCAGAGTAGGTTGAACTCCATTGCTTGAGGCAGCATATCATTCATATTACATACTTTTGCACTGATGGCTGAAATAGTTTGTACAGTATAACTACCAATTTTTTAGAGATCAGTTTCTTAGAACACTGCAAATTTGAAACCCCACAAATAGTCTTAGCCAGACTAAATATTCTCTGTTGTTTTTCCATGAGAGAAAGACTAATGCAGCATGAAATGAGACAGTATTCCTAGTTCCCACTATTCAAACTACTCCCAAATGAGTGAGTACAATCTACTGTCTGCTGATAACTCCTGTAGTTAATTTTTCATTTTTATAAACAAGGACAGCAATTGCTTGCTTGACTGCTGTTGAGAACCAAACATTGTTGAGGGGATACAGTTTCACTAGACTTAATGGGAGACTTCCAAAGCTGTACTTAGGTATGAGGGTGCATTGTATCATATTCATCAGCCTAGAGCAAACAGAAAGGCAATGCCTCTCCTTTTCTAAAAGAGCTGTAATGGAAAAGGCAAAGTTGGGGACATACGCTAAACCTGTATGTGATCTTGGTACTCATCTTTTGCATTGTCCCTTTAGCCTGTGGTTGCCCAGTATGAAATCCAGGTTACCACAGTTTACCTTCCCCAGGTTTCCCCAGGAACACATTCACTGACTAACGCAAAAAGGAGGATGAACAGTGAGTGAGTTGCACTCCGACTGTTCAGGCCAGGATTCAAACCCGTGGATTTGTAGCTAGGCACGCTAATCACTGCACCACAGAGGTGTTACTTGACAGAGATTCAGATTTCATTTAGATAATTCAAATTATTTTTAATAGAAGCATCACAGAAAAAATAACATCTCACGTTTTATTTCTTGCAAAATAAAGCCATTGTAGGAAAAGGAAAACATGACAGTGCAACTCTGTTTATTTTTTGTTGTCCTTTCATCAAGCTAATGCAGAGGTGAGTAAAATCAGGCTTTGAATGATATGTGATACATTCTAATTTATTCACTAAGCACTTATTTCAACTTTTGTCAGCATCACTTTGGCAAAAATAAATTTAGAGTAAATGTTACATATCCCTGAAAAAGTCCTTTAGCCAAAAATAAGCAATGTTATTTGCTTTCATTTCAAGCACTGTAGGTACCAAGTCAGCAACTATTTCCTTAATCAAGATACTGACTTCTGTAGGACGGCAGTATTTTCTGTAACCGTGTAGCTGCTGTCCCACCACCATTCCAAATAAACTAAGCAACACTGGTTGATCTCAGGTAAAAGACTATTTCTAGGATATTACATGCCAACATTTAATCTAAATTTAGTTTTGCCAAAACTGGAGCTGAAACAGTTGAAAAATGTACTTAGTACACTAGTATTGATCACATTTCATGAAAAGTCTAATTTTAGTCACCATTTCATCAGCTTGATAAAAAGGAACAGCTGTATTGGCAGATGCTCTGAGGTGGCAACTCCCAACTTTTGGGTTACATTTACTAGATGATGAATTTGTTGAAAATCCACCCCCTCTTGACAAAGTTAGAGAGGCTGTGGTAAGGTTGAGGGGTAGGAAGGCAGCCAGTGTTTGTAACATCAGTGTGAAACTGCTAAGCTGGAGGTGTGGCTGCATGCAATCTTGACTGATGCTCTGGCAATCTGATACCATTTATTCCGACTGAAAATACAGCTGGTCATCCCTATCTAGAATGTCAAAGGGGACCATCAGCAGTGCAGCAACTATTATGATATTGCACTGTTCAGTGGGTCAGGGAAGATCCTCGCCCATCTATTGTTTATGCAGATTTTCAGCCAGCTGCTTAAAGTTGCAGAAACCTGAGCAATTCAGATTCATGTCTGGTATGTTGACCTGACCTGACTCTATTCCAATGCTTCGTGTACTGGTGGACCACTGACATGAGTTTTTATAGGGGATGTGTACTGTCTATGTCAATCTAAAATACAACAACTTTGATTCAATGCATTGTGAGGCACTCAGAGCTCTTGTGGCTTCATAAGATTCATGCAAGAATTGTTGGTCTATTGATTGGGCTGTATTCTGAAACTGAGAGTCTGGAAAGTATAAAGGGGCATATCCAGCTTCTCTGCTGTGAACATGGGATTGAGGCAGGGCTGTATCCTTTCCCCATCACTTTTCAACACTTATATGGACTGGGTATTAGGCAGAGTTGCAAACCACAGTTATTGTGAAGCATCTGTCGGTCACCAACCTTGTCTCTGCTGATGATGCAGTAATTCTCGCCGAGTCACCAAAAGTTTTTGGTGATGGCTCTCAAGGTACTGCATGAGGTGAAGCCTTTGAAAACTCAGGTTTATTGGGCCAAAAATAAACTACAGATGTTTAGTCTTACCAGATGAAACAGTACAATCTGTTCATCCATGTGAGGGGGACCTTGAGACCTTGGAAAATTTCACATACCTTGGTAGCATAGTGCAGAACAACGGCATGTAACTTTAAACTGGCAGGCAACACTTTGATGCCGTGATGAAGATTTTTTTTGTTTAAATCAGGTAACTAAAAGCCCACTCTTAAAAATGACCATGGATGAAAAATTTGTTAAAGCAAATTTTGGCGTATGTTAAGTGAGGATGAGTAGTAAAACGTATCATTCATTACAAAGAATTTTCATTGTATGAACAATCATAAAGTGAAGTTTGACTGTACATCTGTGGTGTGTGAATGCCAACTCCTGTTATACAGGCATATGACTTGCTATCCAGAAGCTGTCACTGCTCAATGGGTTGTTTCTGTAAAAGACAATCCTGAGTGAAGGCGGCCAAGGGAATGCCTACTAAGTTCATGGCTTCCTGACTTGAGCAGGTCAATAGATCTTGCTATGAGGTATTCAGGATGGGAGTGGGCCTGCATGTAGACTTGCCCAGAGGAACCCACGGGTTTGACATTTTAGGGTAGGGGAGGCAATGCGCCCTCAGATGTTTGCCTCTGTTGATTGATTCTTGCTAGACTCATGCTGCCTCCTTGAGCTTCACTTGATCCTCTTGAGAGAATTTTGCTAATGTATAGGTTGATAGGTGATGATCAGGGCAGCATGTGGATTGTTTTCTACCAGTCAGTGATGGCTGAAAAATTGTCATCTTGTGATAGTGAGCAGGACTTGAACCCGGGTCTCTGGATCACCACGCCTGCACACTAACTACTCATCCACTGCCTCTTGTGTGGAGGAGGCCAAGGGGGTGCCCACATAGCTTGTGGCCAGAATGAATCAATGGATCCTATTGGGAGGTACAGCAGGCATGCCCACAAAGCGTCTTCACACTACATGAATCACCTACTACTCGAGGACCTGAAAGTATAACCCACAAACTGAAAGTGCCTGAGTTGAATCCACAGTATGTGAAGTGGATGCAAGGAATGAAGGAACTATTGAAATCCACATCCGTGCCAACACTCCAGTCAGTCAAGCAAAACAAAACACGACACAAAAACAAAAACAAGTGCTGAAAATGTAGGAGAAACACAATAACATGTGGAAGCTCTCTGTGGAATGTGCATGGCACCTAATAATTTTGTTTGTTTACAAGTGATGCTGCCCGCTCCGCCTTGCTGCCACCACCACACCATGCCAACACTCCAGTCAGTCAGACCAAACACAACAGAAAATACAGAAACAAACAATGAAAATGTAAACACAATAACATGTGGAAGGGCACTGTGAAAAGCACATAGCACACCTTACACTTCCTTTGTTTACCAGCCCCGCTGCTCTCACCACCTCACTGCTTCCACCTCACCCTTGGCATCCTCATTGCCAGTCGTTGTAAGATTTTGTACGGTATTATGTCCGGTTTACATAACATATAGTACGTATATGTGTTTATATGTACGTTCCTTCTTGGTGTCATGTGGCAAGGGCGTGGCCATATAGCACTTGGCAAGAGAGGCAGCAGTACAAAAAAGGCCAGTCAGTCAGGGCAGTGCTGCCCATATAACATTTTTCTCATAAGAACATGTATTCCTACAACGTGAGCTCGTGTGTCACCCATATAGACACATAGCAGGAATGCCTGCTGTACCTAGCATGGGGAAAGTGCCTGCATGGAAACTTGCTCTGAGGAACCCCTGCAGTATGCATCCTAGGGTGGGTGAGGACATGCCTCCTTGCATATGCCTCCATTGATTGATTGCTTGATTGAAATTAATAGTTAGGGTTGATGGGGTGACGTCAGAGGTCTTGCTGAAGAGGTCGAGGGAAGTTTAAATGAAAATGACGTAAGACCTGCTTGACGAGGACTGAAGAAGCTCCGCTCCAAATCCACTTCTCTGATGAGTACTATCCTAATGGCTGATGGGCAGATAGCATCAGATGCGAATGGGTACCGGGCTTGTAGGGCCGAGTACTTTGGGCAGTTGTACACAGCAGAGCCCCCAAACAGACAGCTTCCTCTGAATGGGTTGCAGATGGCAGCTGCCGATCCACCAACAGATGAAACTCTACCCTCTCTTGTGGAAGTGAGAGAGGTTGTGAAGAAGTTGAAGGGTAGAAAGGCAACTCGGATCTGTAATATCAGCATAGAGATGTTGAGAGCTGGGGGTGAACCCATGATCTGTGGGTTGTATGCAGTTCTGTCTGTCATGTGGCAGTCTTGTGCCATCCCTCTTGACTGGAAAAGGGGGCTGGTTGTCCCTATCTGGAAAGGGAAAGGAGACCGACAGGACTGCAACAGTTACCGTGGTATTACACTGATCATTGTGCTGGGCAAGGTGCTTCTTCATTTGTTTCTGATGTGAATTCAGTCTCATCTGCTGAAGTTCCAGAGACCTGAGCAATCCAGGTTCATGCCTGACAAGTCAACAAATGACCGGATCTTAGCACTTCGCATCCTCGTGGAATGCCGACATAAGTTTCGACAGGGGCTGCTTGCAGCCTATGTTGATTTCAAAAAGGCATTTGACTCTGTGTATCATGAGGCACCCTGGGACATTCTATGGGATCTGTGGGATTCCTGCAAGGATTATTGAGGTGATGACTGGCCTTTACTTTGGGACTCAGAGTGCTGTGAAGTGTGGGGGAGCCGTTTGCAGCTTCCCTGTTATTTCGGGACTTGCTTCATCACCTTTCACCACTTGCATGGACTGGGTATTAGGCAAAGTTGCTGATCCAAGTTATTGTGGATTATCTATTGGTGACATCTTGTTTTTGCCGATGATGCTGGACTTGCAGAATCGCTGGAGTTCCTGGTGATGGCTCTTGAAATGCTACATAAGGAGACAAAGCTTCTGGGACTGAAGGTCTACCGAGTCAAAACCAAGGTCCGGTCATTTGGAGGGTTGCCTGATGACACAGTTCATTCTGTTCATGCATGTGGTGAGGATGTCGAGGTCACCAAAAGTTTCACATACCTTGGTAGCATAGTACACTACAATGGTGGGTCTTACCAGGAGGTCACTTGATGGATTGGCCTGGCCCATGATGTTATGAACTCGCTCAATATGAGTGTATGGCGTTTTCAATATCTATGCAGGCAGACAAAGATTCAGATCTTTTAAGTCGTTTGTGCTGCTTGTCTTACTGTATGGCTGTGAGACATGAACGCTGAACAGTGTACTCTGAGAGGCGTGTCAATGTCTTTGGTACCAAGTGCCTTAGCAGGATTATGGGGTATCGCTGGAATGACTTTGTGTTGAACCAGTGAGTACTCTATGAAACTGAATTGAGGCATGTTGCCAGCTTAGTTTGTGAACGCCAGCTCCAACTATATGGGTACTTGGCACGTCTCCCAGACATCGATCCTGCTCATAGGGTTGTTATTTTACAAAACATCCTTGAGTGGAGGAGACCAAGGGGAGGCCCACGTAACTCATGGCTGGGGCAAGTCGGCCGATCCTGCCGGAAAGGACTTAGGAGGGATAAGACAGCTGTATGGGAGCTTGCTTGGGAAGACGTCGAGAGTATGGGAGGCAAGCGAGTGAAGTGATGCCCCTCCAGGCATATGCTCCCCATTAGTTAGATAGTTAGTTGACAGGGTGCTTATGAGTTTGACTGCTCTTTTGAACAATGGTTTTTGTGACTCGAAGTATGAGTTTGGACTTAGTATTCCATTTTATATTGAAAGACTAGGATAGTTTGTAGTAATAGTAGCTCAGTTTCCATCAAAGGAAGAAAAGGGATTGTCAAATTTTGGGGTTATCTGTAGCTGTTTGATATTTTATTACTCTAGGTCCAGATAATACAGATAATACATAATAATAATAGGTTGATTAGGGACATAAGGATTATGAATTAACAATGAGTGTTGGCTGTGGCAAATTTATTAACAAATGATTTAGCCAAAAGTGTTTGCCAAAGTTATAATAAGAATGGCTATTGCATGCATACTGACCAAGTTACAAATCTTTCACAACAGATTTAGAGATTTAGAAATTTAGAGGAAGGATTGGAAGGTTAAAGGTAGTTGGGTAGTGAACTTTCAGAATAAGAATGTTTTTAATGGCAGTAAAAGAGACCAGCCTGTAAGGAAAAGCTAAAAGACTGCTAGATTTCAGATTTAACTCAATATCACAAGGTAACTTGACTCATTTGCTATTATCAAAGTGATGAAGCCAAACACAATGTTCTTATGACAGTAGACATCAGAAAAATGAAAATGTCAAACATTGTGTCTTCTTGTCATCTTCTTTTCTCCACTAGTGGTTTATTTTCATATTCAATATGTTAACATATGTTAAAATGGAGATAATGTAGTGTTCTTCAGCCATTAATTTTGCATTTCTTTCCATTTTGAAGGCTTACTCTCAAGTTCAGTATAAATACCAGTAATCCTGAGCTTCCTTGCAGGATTGTGTACAGTCAGAAGACTACCGATGATGATTATAATAAAAAATGCAAAAAAGAAAAAAAAATTATATATATATATATATATATATATATATATATATATATATATATATATATATATATATATATATATATATACATAGATAGATAGATAGATAGATATGTGATAGATATAGATATATACAGATAGATAGATATACCACATACCATTTTCTCCTATAAATTTTCTAAATTGTAAAAAAAATAATATTAAATGACACTGGCTTAAAGTTTTGGGTTTAGAGTTTGCGTGAAAATGATGTCAGTGCTAAGCTTTGTTTTGTCTGCACTTACTACTAACAAAGTTGTGTAGCTTTCTTTTTTTTATTAATAGCCATGAGAGGTTATACTCATCTAAAAATCAGTAGTGTTTCTTTCTGAGGTGAATAATAGTTTATTTTATCATGTGGTTAAGTAGCTGATTGTTATGCTACTCAGAAGAAATATTACTTTTCCAGGTACAGAGTACAGAGTATGGCACTTAATAGTTTTAAATAACTAGAAAATTTCATGTGAAAAATATCTTTCTTTGGTTGGTGGTTTTGCTATTACTTACTTTAAGGTGGTATATGATCACATTATAGACAATATTTCAAGGACAGATTTGCTTTTCCGACTGATCTTAGATATACCTCTCTCTTTAACTCTGTAGGTTGTTTCTGTTTTGTCTTAATTCTGTTTTGCAATGTACATAGCATTGGTAAAACAGTTGTCACATCACAGAAGCTCATCTGTTGTGCAACGCATACTGACTTTTCCTTTTTCTTTCTTTTCACCCCATCAGGACCTTCAAAACCAGTATCATGTTATTATGCATGAAAGTGATATGGTCTGGCAGCGTTGTATATAAAATAAACTGTTTTATGTTGATTGTCCGCAGCTGGTTACATTCTTTGACTGATTATCTGTAGCAAGACTTGCAGAATGGTATTTTTGTTCCCATCAATTGTTCATATTAAAATTTTATTTGTCTCAATTCTAACCCATTATTTCTGTAGGCTTCCACTAATATCAGTACAATTCTCTGGTTTACAAAACCTTCACAAGTAATGTTTTAGGCTTATGTTAAGTGTCACTTTGGAAGTCTTTCATTTCAAGACTTGCTTGTATTTTGTAGTGCCGTGTTTCATGGCCCATCTGCTTTTTTGTGTTGCTTTAGTTTTTAACTTCATATTTTGTTTGAATAATTTATTACATATTCTTCTGCACATTTAAAGTGGGTTTTATAAAATAATTTATTACATGTGCTCATGCACATTTACAATGGGATTATTGGCTTAAAATCAGCTTTATGTTTTATGTTTGTAATATATTTTGTCACATCAAAATGTTTTTTCTCAGTATTTTATTTTGTCAGTTTTTATTCAGCATACTTCATTGTAATGCAATTTTTTTTGTACAGTGCAACAATAGATAATAGTGCACCATTTCTTCAGGTTTGGGTGTGGGGTGACAACTCTGGGGGACAAGGAGGTCCTAATGCTGCCACCACCACCACAACCACCACAACCACCACATCCACCACATCCACCAATGCTCCTTCCCCTAGCAAGTCTCCCAGCAAGTCCCCCAACAAGTTGAGCATCTCAGGATCCTCGATCACAAGTCCAAGAAGACTGGAGGTGCCTGAGGAGCAGTGTGGTGGACTGATGAGGGATTTGGCCTCAGGAGACAACTACCTCATTGTCATCACAGTGGATGGCCTCACTTACTATGTGGGCAAGCTCAGGTACTGATAGGAATATTATGTTTGTGGAGGAGTAAAGTTAATCTACCATATTATATTTTCAGGCTCAAGTTATGTCCCGCAAAACTTTATATCCTACAAAACTTTGGAAAATATGGCTTGGGAATCATGTCAACTTGGAAGTTATGTTCCTTTATTTGGGTTTGGTCATTCATTCTTGTTCTAACAGGAATTCTTGAAAGTATGTAGAAGGGAACTGTGAGTAAAACTTTCTCATGAGCATAGTCAAGATTGTTCACTATCATTTAGAACTATGCTTGTTAAGTTACCAAGTATCCATGTTTACAAATGCACCTAAATTTTTATGAAGTTAAAATCATTCTTTTCCAACATGCAACTAGGCACAGGTGTGCTTTTATTCATAACTAAGCTTGAAGTACACAGTATAATTTTTATATCTGCATTGGTGTCTAAAATCATTCTCTATCATTTTGCAGGGCAGAGGAAGAGGCCAAAGTTCAGCAGATTCCTGTAGGTGATGCCACAATGCACTGCCGGTCAGTGTTGTGTCAGTGTGATAGTGTTGTCTGCACCACAGATGAGATGCACCCACAGGTAACAAGACTCTCCATATCATTAATGTTACTGAAATTATACGAATGCAATGCTCAAATGCAATTGGCCTTATTTTTTTTTTTTTTTTTTTTTTCCCAAAAAATCTAACCAAGTACAGTTTTTAATGTTATATCTATGGTTGGCATTGGTAGTATCTGGTTAGTTTAGTTTGCTTATGCACAACAAATTAAAGTTGTATTTTATTTTGAAATAGATTTTCTTTATTCAAAGTCACATGATTTTGATCTATGGTGTTTGTCTTGCAAAGACCACATATATTTAATAATTTACCATATTACTAAATAATTATGTCTCATCTTCATTTTAATGATCTCATTGCTATTTATTGTAAACCATCAATTGTTTTCTTGCTCTTCTGAGGTGCAATAAGAGTTCCCAGGCTATAAAATGCAAAATACATACCTGATTTATATTTAATCACTATTCCTTTCAAAGTAATCACTTTGTGCATCAATCACCATTCCCAGCTCTTTTACCATACAGAGAATGCTGCCTGAAGCATTTCATTGCATTTGATGGTGGTCATCATCTGCTACAAAAATAATATCTGATCTCTAGACTTCCTATAGGCCTAAGTTATGCTTTCAAGTAATGCAACATTTGCTTTCCAAGATGCATGCAAGTATTTATAGTCTTATTTTGAGAGAAAAAAGTACATTTTTGATACCAATGAGTACAGTATATAGTGTATGTAAGTTATTGAACTCATGATTATGAGTACAGAAGGCAACGATGAATACAGTGTATAATGTATGTAAATTATTGAATCATGATTGTAAATAGTTATTCAACTTCCTAACCAAAAGTTAAATTGGTGTACAAATCAGTCTCTTCCTTACCCTCTTTTGTGCGAGAAAACATGATGGTTGTGACATTGATAACGATTTTTGGAAGAGCTATAGTTTAAAAGTCAGACCATTTGAATGGAATTTATATCTGTGGACAATGAGTCTACAATTTTTTGTGGTAATAATTAATGTTATCTGAAGGCCTTTTACTTGTCTACAGGTAGTAAAGTTTGTGAAGAGTGAGACTGCTTACCTAAGTCTGTTGAAGGCTGTGGTGCATCATGTAGTGAGGCCCTTCCTGGCCACCTCTTCCTCCAGCACCAAGATTGCCACCTCCTCTTCTGCGTCTTCACAGAAGGATGCAAGCACCTCATCCTCTGGGGCAGGCAGTGTAGTTTCAGGTGGGTTTTTAATTTCTAAACAATGGAATCTAATTCATTCATGTATTTAGTGGCTGTTTTATAACTTAAGTGAATAGTTGCTGACAATATAAAACTGAAATATCTCAAGAATGAATATGAAAATTCCTTTAAATTAAATGTACTTGTGTGTGTGTGTGTGTGTGTGTGTGTACATGCTTTTGTGTATAAATGCAGACAATAGCCAGATGCAGCATACTAAGCTACAACTACTAGAGGCCTACCTGGATGTGACTCAGGCAGTGGCCAGCAGCCTCAGTGACTTGCTGGATGACCAGGCCACAGACGTCACTGCTGCCATCCCCATCATACGACAGGTGGGGAGATGCCTTGGGGAGGGTCATTGTCTTGTTTTATTTGTTCTTTTATGTTAGTTGCTGACAGAAGTTGTGCTCCACTCATAGAATGTAATTTCTTATCTAGTACCCTTCCATTTCTCAGTTTCATTTATTTAATTTTGGTGTTACAAAGAGATTAACATAACAGCTCAGATAGCACAGACCCTATGCTCCAGACTAACTGGTCTCCGCAACCCCTTTGCTACGAGGTAATCTTTATGGGAGCTGAAGTATATCAGGGATGCCTGCATGAGGAAGATTCAAATGATGAAATATCAATATTTATATAAAAAGTTCATGAATATTGTATTGTATATCATTTCAAAGATAATTGGTTTTCGTATACAGTGTAACCTTGGTTCACGAGTTTAATTCATTCCTGAAAGCAGTTCGTCACCTGAAATGTTCATAAACTGAAGCCATTTTCCCCATAGGAATCAGTGTAAAATGGAAAATTTGGCAAACAAAAGATAAGTGTTGCCTTTGTCATGAAAACGCATGTCAAGGGCCTCAAGTGGTGAAGAGGTGAACTGATAGCCAATACAGTCTGTTGTCTGGCATTTCTGATAACCTGTATGAGGCCATTCCTTACAAACAAGGTTAAAGGACTTAGACTGCAATACATTTCTCCTTTAGATAAATTTTTGATGTCATATTTGTATTTTTCAGGTTGAGGAGCACAAGTCCATTTACCAACGATATATGAAACTGGTGTGTGATGCTATAGCCATGAGTGGCCTCAACCTCACTAGTAAGGATGCTACCACCACCTTGGAGAAGTGCCAGTCTGTGTTTGCCACCATGGTGCCCGAGGAGAAGCAGCGCAGCCCCAGTGACCTCTTTTCTTACCTTATCCTCAGGCCACTACAGCACATACATGACTATGAGAGCTTTCTGAAGGACATGAAGACTGATGGAGAGAATTACTACTCCCCATTTACTCTTGATAAGATCAAGGTTGCTTATGCTCACTGGAAGCAACTTTCTGTTGCTGCACACAATAACCAGGTAAGTCAATAAGACCATATTAAAAACATTACTGACATCAAGAAGGCTGAAAAATCCATAGCAACATGTTTGGCAGGGAGAGCAGTTAGAATGGCCTGAATAATTGTTGAATGTGGTAAAAGAAGCATGATATTGTTTAAGCATATGGGTAAAATTCTACAAGTGTGCTAGTCTTGCATGGGCAGACGAAACTTTTTTTTTCAGTTTTCAGTGTGTTGTGAAATAATGTGATAATTGTATCTGTCACCCACCGCTGCCTGCCTCTGGAGCCTCAAAACAACTCACAGAGAGAGGTTCAACATGCATACTGTCTATTCATTTCACTCCCCGCTCACACTTTGAAGTGGACACACTAATTGAACAAAACCAGGTAAATTAATCTTTTTCCTGCTGTGCATTCTCCCCGTCCGCATGCATGGTGGACAGCACCGTGATTTATTTTTGCAAGGAGGTATTTCTCGCAACACAGGCCCACGAATTGGACCACACACACCGCCACCATGTCCCGTCCTTCGCTTCATATTTCCGCCGCCCCAAACTGTGAGCCAAATAAATTTAACTAAACCTAACTTAACCTAACGTACCTAACGGGAGGGGGGAGGGGGGCTTCACCGTCCTCGACCTCATTAAGGCAGTGAAGCCGCTGATAGGGTGAGCGTCGGCGATGACGTCATCGGACTCCCAGCGAATCACAAGCGTGTTTTCAGAACTGTCAGCCAATCGTAAGGCAGCCACCTTCAACTGCATCTTCAAAACGACCCGTTCTCTCTTTCAGTTTTTTTTTTTCTCTCTCTCTCTCTCGCACACATGCACGCCATAGCCACAATGTTTGGAGGAAAACGTCCAGTGTGATACTACTTTTAAAGGTAGTGTTCGTGACGCCGATGGTAAGTAGACGTGACCCGTATGTGTCAAAGCAGCGCGAAACTCGGGGTGATAATGCACGAAAGTCGGGATGGTAAGAATTTAGGACTAACTGCAAAATTTGGGGATCAGGAAACTCGGATAGCGCGAAACTCAAGAGGGTATTGTATATATATATATATATATATATATATATATATATATATATATATATATATATATATATATATATATATATATATATATATATATATATATATATATATATATATAAGCACTACATCAGCTTTGTCAGCTGCTAGTGGCCCATTTGTGGGTGGACAAAAGATGGTGCAAGCAGAGGGGTTCTCCATATTTCCCAGGAGAGGGGAGGAGAGAGGAGCTTTTTAGAGTTGCATATATCAATGAGAATGGATTGAGTGTAGGAGGAGAGAAGGGATAAAAGCATTTCTGAGAGGAAATGTAAGAGTGTAGGGTGTTGGTGAAAGACCTGCAAAGATGTGATTCGTGGGAGTGTGTAAGTGATATTGGAGGGAGGCTGTGGGAAGGCTTTGTGGGAGGAGCAGTATGGGCAGGGATAGAAAAGGAAAGAGGAATGGAAAGGTGTGCAATATTAGTCTCTCCACGAGTATGGGTAAGAGAGGATGGATAATGATTGGGTGGTTGTAGGATAGTATGGATGATGGGGAACATTGGTATTTTGTATGCATGAATGTGTATGTATGCCCCAGTGAACAACAAAGAAAAGAAAAGCAAGACTAACAGTGAAACAATAGAGGAAAGAAAAGCAAGACTAACAGTGAAACAACAGAGGAAAGAAAAGCAAGACTAATAGTGAAACAACAGTGAACAACAGAGGAAAGAAAAGCAAGACTAACAGTGAAACAACAGTGAACAACAGAGGAAAGAAAACCAAGACCAAGATAAAGAAATTTTAGGAAGATTTAGGGAAGTGTTTGAAAACTTTTGAAAATGAAAAAATGAGTAAGTTATGTTCGACAATATGAATCTTAAAATTGGAAACAGAGATTGAGGGTGTGGTTGGAAAATTGGACTAACACTTCATTGAATACTTGTTTTCTTACCACTCATTTTCATGACTGATAGTACTATTCTCCTACTACTTTTTTTTCAGGTTGAGGCTGAGGACACAAAGAATTTTTGGGAGACATGCAGCCAAAAGATGGCAGAGGCCTTGCGCACCCCATCCAGAAGATTACTGCGAGAGTCCAGGACACATCCTATTCACGTTCATAATGCCGGTCGGTTCTCATCTCACTCCTTTGTACTGTTGACAGACATCTTGGTGCATCTCCAGTACTCAAACTTTACCACCTACAGCCTCAACACTATGTGGGTAGAGACAGTCTCCAATGTCCCAAATGTGCAGGTGAGACAAGTAAAAAAAAAATGGGTAGGTTTTGCTCTGTCTGCCTTGATATAGTTCCCATGAAAACTCCCCATGAGGAAACAAATTCTGTCTGTATATCTGGGTAGTTGCCCTTAAGCTCACTATTCAGGTTTCTTAACAAATCCCTACATGGCTGTTCAAAAACAGATTTTGATTTATATTTGTTTGCCATTATTATGATTATATGTCATCAACATATCCTACTTTGTCTCAGAATGGTATCTGCATCACTCTGCCTGAAGAGACTCTCACCCTCACTTGCCCCTCAAGTGGAGATAAAAATCAGTGGATGTATGCACTGCAGGAGGGGATCAAGAGGGCAGTAGATAAGTCTGAAAACTCATCTGGGACAACAATAGCATTACCCAGGTCTCCACCACTTGTTCGGAACTCCTCCTACACCTTCTCCAAGAACCCTATGTATAAAGATGCAACGTACTCAGGTGCATTTTGGAACAAGAGAGCTTCCATTCAGTTTTTATGTTACAATATACAATAATTTTCTTGCTTTAACTTTCTCTTTTATTTTGTGTTTGCAGCAGTAGGTTTTTGTCATGATTATTTATGACTGAGTTTGCAAAACTACACATTCTCAACATCAAGCCAGTTTCTATACATGAATGTGAAAACATTGTAAATCGGCTATAAAATGTATAAGGATATCAGTAATTCATAAGTGAAATACCTCATGCCTTTGCTCTGTGTCACAGGCCAGTGGGTGTGTGGAAAACTTCATGGAGAGGGAACTATGGTGTGGGTAGATGGCCGCCGCTACAAGGGACAGTTCCGGCAGAATGTGTACCATGGCTCAGGGCGGCTTGAGGTACCCTCAGGGGTAAATATCACTGTGTATGAAGGCACCTGGAAGAATGGGAAGTTGGAGGGCAAAGGGGTTATCAGGTATGTGGCTGGTGTTTCCTACTGTATAGGGCTGAGAGTTGAATGACTAAACAGGTTAATTATATCATGTTTTCTATAAATTAAATAATCTATGATCAGCAAGAATGCCCAAGGCTGAATATTTGCTCTTTTGCTTTAAAGTTCATTACAAGTTGATAAGGTGTGCTGTTTCCTGAGGAACAGTGACTTTTAAAAGAGATAGATGATTTCTATATAGGATTTGTAGGATCTTTTGTAAGACTGTTGTTTTTTGTTTTTGCCTTTGAGCTGCCTCCCTTGCAGTAAAGATCTGTAAGATTTATAAGGTCAAATGGGTGAAGCATGGTATGCTGAGATGGTTTGGATGTATGATTTGAATGAAGGAGAATGAATTTGTGAAGAGAGAGTATGAGGGAGGGGATGTCAGGGGAAGACCACCTGGGAAGTGGATCAATAGGGTGAGTGAGTATTGTAGCAAGTGAGTTGGAAGTAGCAGGATTGAGTGTGCTGAGAGGGAGTGCCAGAACAGGGAGAGATGGAGACATTTTTGTTGCAGCCAACCCCCAGAGGGAAGTTCCTGTGAAGGAGCAGGATGTCGGAGATATAGATAGATAAAAAGATAGATTTGTAAGATGTAAACTCAAAGTGGATGATGTCAAGTACATTGAAATTAGGAATATAATAGGTACTACACTTGAGATACTGAATAGATCAAAATGTTATGTATTCTTGAAAAAAAGGGAAGATAAATAAAAGGAAAGAATCATGAAGTTTTCTGTTGATTCCAAAATATGGAAGTACAGGAAAGTTATAAAAAAAAAGGAGGTGAAAAATCATAAGACTAGTGGATAAGCAGTTTGAGGCAGAGTTGTAGTCTGGGTGAGGAGAGGGGACTAATGAATAAGGAAATTGATCCAACCCTGACTTTCACCAAAGAAACAATACTAAGAAATGAGGCATTATCGTAAATATATTGTCACCAGTTTTCCATTACAATTAAGAAAAAGCAAAGATTTACCTCTACTTGCATCCTCAGATATGCCAACAAGGATGTATACATTGGCAACCTGCGGGAGAGTCAGCCTCATGGCCATGGGGAGCTAAAGAAGGGCCAATTCAGCTCCCAGGCAGCCTGCATCTACACAGGAGAGTGGAGCAATGGCGTCAAGAATGGCTATGGTGTCCTTGATGACATAGCAAAAGGTCAGGCATCATATCTTGTTATTATTTGTTGTCCAGGTCATTTTGATTGTTTATAATATCTGTGGATCAGCTTACTCATGAATAGTTGTTGTTTTCATAGGTTTTAGTATTGTGTGTGTGTGTGTATTTACCTAGTTGTGGTATACGAGAGAGGAGCTATGCTTGTACTGTCCTGTCTTTATTGTTTTGTTTGTTTTGTTTTACAACAGAGGAGACAGCTCAAGGGCACAAAAAAAAGGAAACGATAATAAAAAAAGCCTGCCACTCGCTGTTCCTAAAAAGAATAAAAAAAGGTGGCTGAAAGAGAGGTCAATTTCAGGAGGAGAGGTGTCCTGATACCCTCCTCTTGAAAGAGTTCAAGTTGTAGGCAGGAGGAAATACAGATGAAGGAAGATTGTTCCAGAGTTTACCAGCGTGAGAGATGAAAGAGTGAAGATGCTGGTTAACACGTGCGGAAGGAATTTGGATAGCATAGGGATGAGCATGAGTAGAAAGTCGTGTGCAGCGGGGCCGCAGGAGGGGGGGAGGCATGCAGTTAGCAAGTTTAGAAGAGCAGTCAGCGTGAAAATAACGATAGAAGATAGAAAGAGAGGCAACATGGCGGCGGAAATTAAGAGGTAGAAGACTATCAGTAAGAGGAGGAGAGCTGATGAGATGAAGAGCCTTAGACTCAACTCTGTCCAAGAGAACTGTGTGAGTGGAGCCCCCCGACACTTGAGAGGCATACTCCATACGAGGGCAGACAAGGCCCCTGTATATGGATAGCAACAGTGCGGGGGAGAAGAACTGACAGAGATGATACAGAACGCCCAACCTTGAAGAAGCTGATTTAGTGAGAGAGGAGATGTGAAGTTTCCAGTTAAGATTTTGAGTTAAGGATGGACCGAGGATGTTTAGTGTTGAAGATGGTGACAGCTGAGTGTTGTCGAAGAATAGGGGATAGGTGTTTGGAAGATTGTGTCGAGCTGAAAGGTAGAGAAATTGGGTTTTTGAGGCATTGAAGGACACAAGGTTCCTTTTACCCCAATCAGAAATGACAGTAAGGTCTGAGGTTAAGCGTTCTGCAGCCTCCAGCCTGGAGTCATGTAATTCCTGTTGAGAGGGTCTTCTGTTGAAAGAAGTTGAATAATGCAGAGTGGAGTCATCAGCGTATGAGTGCATAGGACAGTTTGTTATGGAAAGAAGATATAGAAAGGCTGGAAAGGAAACTGGAGATAAAGGAACAGAGAGAAGGATAGAATCCGAAAGGGGGCAGTTTAGAAAGCAAAGACTTGTGCCAGACTCTATTGAAGGTTTTTTTATGTCTAGCGCAACTGAGAAAGTTTCACCAAAATGGCTAAGAGAGGACGACCAAGAATCAGTTAAGAGAGCAAGAAGATCGCCAGTAGAACGCCCCTTGTGGAACCCATACTGACGATCAGATAGAAGGTTAGAAGTGGAAAGGTGCTTTTGAATCTTCCAGTTAAGGATTGATTCAAAAGCTTTAGATAGACAGGAAAGTAAAGCTATAGGGTGATAGTTTGAGGGATTGGAACGGTCACCCTTCTTAGGCACAGTCTGTACAAAGGCGTACTTCCAGCAGGAAGGAAAGGTAGACGTTGATAGGCAGAGGTGAAAGAGTTTGACCAGGCAGGGTGTCAGCACAGAAGCTGGGTTAAGAAGAGGCGGGAAAGAGGAAGAAGTGAAATTGGAGGAGATATTTTTGGCTAAGTGCCTGAAGTCTCTGGAAAAATGAGAGAAAGCAAGGTGTTGACATTTGCTATGGATAAAGGAGTTTTTGGCAAGTCAGAGAATAGATTTGGCACGATTCCGGGTGGAAATGTAAAGATCATGGTTTGCGGGAGTTCGAAGGCTCTGGTACCTTTTTTGAACTGCCTCTCTATCTTTGACAGCACGAGAACAAGCGTGATTAAACCAAGGCTTTTTAGCATGGGGAGTAGAGAAAGTACGTGGAATGTATGCCTCAATTCCAGAGACAATCACCTCTGTGATGTGCTGGGCACACACAGAGGGGTCTCTATCCTGGAAGCAGTAATCATTCCACGGGAAATTGGAAAAGTACATCCTCAGGTCGTCCCACCGAGCTGAAGCAAAATGCCAGAAGCATTGCCTCTTCAGTGAGTCCAGAGGATGTACAGGAGCAATAGGACAGGATACAGAAATAAGGTTGTGATCAGAGGAGCCCAACAGAGAGAACAGTTTGACAGTAAGCAGAAGGGTTAGAGGTAAGGAAGAGGTCTAGTATGTTGGGCCAGTCTCCAAGACGGTCGGGAATACATGTAGGGTGCTGAACCAACTGCTCTAGATCGATCAATACCTACTATTATCCAACTTGGCCTTTAAATCATAAATCATCTTTGTGTGTGTATTTACCTAGTTGTAGTTTTACAGGGCCTGGGCTTTACACTCGTGTGGTCCTGTCTCCGTATCTATATTTATCCAACTTTTCCTTAAAGCTTTGCCCACTCCTCGCCGATACTACATCCTCACTTAGTCTGTTCCAAACCTCTATATTTCTTTGCGGGAAGCTATATTTCTTTATGTCTTTCAAGCATCTTCCCTTCCTCAATTTTTTACTATGTCCTCTTTTGTTCCTGGTGGTAATTTCTTCTTTTAGTAGTAACTCCTCGTTGTCTGCTTCTTCCATTTTGCTCAATAATTTGTAGATTTGTATTAGGTCTCCCCTTTCTCTTCTTTGTTCTAGTGTTGGTAAGTCCATTTCCTTTAGTCTTTCCTCGTATGTCAATCCCTCCAGCTCTGGAACCATTTTTGTTGCCATCCTTTGTATTCTTTCTAGTTTCTTTATGTGTTTCTTCTTATGGGGAGACCACACTGCCTCCACATATTCCAACTTTGGTCTGATCATAGTGGTAAGTAATTTTTTCATCATTTCCTTATCCATGTAGTGGAATGCTATTCCTGTATTTCTCACCATGTTATACGTATCACCGAATATCCGATTAACATGACTCTCTGGCTGTTTGTTATCTTGCATTATTACTCCCAGGTCTCTCTCTTTGTGTACTTTCTTTAATGTTTTACCATCTCCCATTTTATATGTCCATTTTGGTCTTCCTTCACTTTTTCCCATTTCCATAACATGACATTTCTTCACATTAAATTTCATCTCCCATTCCATACTCCACTTCCAAATCTTGTTTAGGTCTTCTTGCAGAATTTCGCAGTCTTTACTGTTTCTTATGTCTTAGCAGCTTTGCATCATCTGCATCTGTGTGTGTGTGTAATTCACCTCTTGGTCTGCTGCGGGTCTCTCTCGAGACAGCCAGCCGTTCCCCTACGGAAGAGCACAGAGCTCATAGCACCGATCTTTGGGTAGGACCGAGACCACTCACACACAACACACCGCGACAACGAGGTCACAACTCCTTGCCTGACGTCGCGTACCTACTCACTGCTAGGTGAACAGGGGCTACACGTGAAAGAAGATAGACCCAACTTATCTTCACCCGGCCGGTTAATCGAACCTCGGTCCTTCTGGTTGTGAGCCAGACGCTCTACCCCTGAGCTACTGGGCCGTGTGTGTGTGTGTGTGTGTGTGTGTATCTGTGATTCATTCACCATGGCCTGATCATGAATTGGACTTGTCATTGGCAGTAAGTACCATCCTGATTAGAGCAAGCTCATTATAGTTGATCTCTGGGTACTGCTGGGACCTTCCCACACCACTCTGTCGCTGCTCACTCTAGTTTTGTCCACCCGACTGTATACACCTACCGTGGTGCGCAAATGGCAAGACCACCTGCGCAAATGGTGGGACAATGGCCGCAAATTAAGGCCGCACAAATGGGGTGAGCGAAAGTAGTGAGTGCGCAAATGGTGAGATTTTACTGTATGTATGTATGTATGTATGTGTGTGTGTGTGTGTGTGTGTGTGTATATATATATATATATATATATATATATATATATATATATATATATTATTTATTTATTTATGTATATATTTATATGCCTGTGTGCATTTACAAATGTATACACATATGTGCACTTACTATACATTTGGCGGACGCCTGTTTTTTTTTAAATAAATATTATCTTATGTATCAGTATTTATTTCAGTATTTATTTCAGTACACTACCTTTAAACACTTATACCATATTTTATATTGTAAATGTGTGATGAGTGTGTGTTACTGATATTGCCTAATCCAGTAATATATCATCTAATCTAAGGTGTTATGCGAAGGTGTTATGGTTTCTGCCGTGCCTCCACTCAACGCCTCCAACCCCCAGACCACCTTTCCCTACCCTCCCCCTCCTTCCTCCCTTCCTTTCCATTCTCATCATTTCCCCTCTCACTTCCCACTCCTCCCCAGCCCGAGGCTATGATGGTATAAGAGGCGCATCCAGGTGTTGTACAGTAATTATCAACGTGAAAAATACGCCTTGCCATGGAATTGTACCATGCTCTTAGTTAATAATAATCATCTGTACATATACACCTACATTCTAATATAATATATATATAATAGATGGGAGAAATAGGGTAGGACATACAATGATGAGGGGAGGGAGCGGAGGGGGGAGAAGAGAGGAGCAATGAGAAGGAAGGGAAGGGAGGGTTTAGGTTAAGGAATTTGGGAGGGGAGGGTGGGGGGCTCTTTCCTTCTAATGTGTCAACATGACTCGGTCGGGGTTTGTGTTATTTTCCAAACGTAAACTCTCATAACACATATAGTATCGTGGGTTAGCCAGCCATAATTAGGTCCCGATGTTAACTGTAGTGTCAAATGTCATACTGATCCACAACTTAGAGATATTTAGATATTGTATAAAAAATGCTTTTTAAAAATGTATAGTAGTTAACTTCAAAGAAGGAATTATTAGGTATGTGAATAGAGGTGCATGTTTAACATTTGCAAAATTTTGTTGCCCTACAGGGGAGAAGTACCTGGGTATGTGGCAGAATAATGCTCGGCATGGGCCAGGCATGGTTGTTACTATGAATGGGGTCTACTATGAAGGCAATTTCCACCAAAACAAACTGACTGTGAGTTTTCCTTTATGTTCATTATTATTATAAAATCTTTGTATTCACTTAATATAAACAAGTATCAATTTAGCAGTAACCATACTCATTGAAAAGTTCTCTCTGATGCAATTTTGAGTGTGGCATATTTTGTAGTATTTTGCTTCCCCAATGAGACTTGAGCTTTGAAAATTTATGAGTCAGAACCTGTCATTATTTTGACCTGAATTCTTTTGTTGATTCTTTCCACTGCTAGGTTTGGTAGTTAATTTCTTGAGCAACCAATTACTTGCAATCATTGAGTTAAACTTTTTGGATTGTATGTTAGTCTCATGTGACAATTTTCTTTTGGTGAAAAGATTGTTACATAAAAGCCTTTGGATACATTTAATTTCATTATATTGCTGCAATGACCAGCAACTAGTTTGGACAGGTCTTATTTTTGAAGATCACTTTTTCACAGTTATCATTTAACAATTTTTTTAGAATCCTATGCTCAGAAATTATGATAACGATAATATTAAAAATGGTATTGCTAATATGAATAAAGCATGTATACTGACAAACCTTTCCATTATTGTTCAGGGTTATGGTTTGATGATGTTTGAAGACAAGACTTACTATGAGGGAGAGTTGGGTATAGGAGGAACCTTTGCTGGGAAGGGCAGCTTGCACTACCCTAGTGGGGACACCATAGAAGGAACCTTCACAGGCAACTGGGAGGATGGGATCAAAATCAATGGAGTCCTTCAGAAAGGCATTGGCTCTCCTGATGAAGAAAACATTCCCATGTAAGTTTTTTCTGTTTGTTTGTTTATGTATTTACCTAGTTGTGATATACGGGAAAGGAGATATTCTCGTACTGTCCAGTCTCTATATCTACAATATTCCAACTTGTCCTTAAATCCATGAATTGTCTTTACGTTGAGCACATCCTTTTCCTGACCATTGCAAGCCTCCACTACTCTTTGTAGAAAGCTGTTCTTAAATATCTTTTCTACAGGTAACGTTTTCCATCTTCCTTCCATGGCCTCTTGAGCCTCTTATATCCTTTATTACTAGAACTTCTTTGTCCATTTTCTCCATCCCATTCAGTACCCTATACACTGCAATCAGATCTCCTATCTTCCACCACTGTTCCGATGTCAATAAATTCAACCGCTTTAATTTCTCTTTGTATGTTAAGTTTGTTAGCCCTGGAACCAACTTTGTTGCTGCCCTCTGAATCCTCTCTACTTTCCTTATATTCAGATGTGTACTTGGCAACCATACTGTTGCTGCATATTTCAACCTTGGGCATATCTCTGTTACAATCAATTTCTTCATCATTTCCTCACTCTAATATTGAAAAGCTACTTTTATGTTCCTCACCAGGTTGTACGTCTCACCTACTTTTCTGTTTGTGTTTCTCTGGTGACAGGTTATCCAATACAGTTACTCCCAGGTCCTTTTCCATTGCTGTTTTCTTAATGCCTTTATTTCCCATTGTATAGTTATCTGAAATTCTCTTTGCTTTTCCAAATTCCATCACACTGCACTTTCTGGTGTTAAATTCCATTTCCTATCTACTTTTCCACTCCTATATTCTGTCCAGGTCCTGTTGCAGTGCTTGACAATCCTCTTCACTTCCAACCTTCTTAAGTAACTTGGCATCATCAGCCAACAAACTCATCTAACTGTTTACTCCTTCCGTCATGTTATTAATATAAATTGCAAATATGACCGGAGCCAGCACTGACCTTTGTGGATTCCACTGATCATTTTCCTCCATGAGAACCTCACATCTCTGACCACTGTCCTCATTTCCCTGTTCTCCAAAATACAGTAAACCCTCTGGTATCTGGGTTAATAGAGGCACGGGGCACCCAGATATGGGAAAATCCCGGATATGGTGTAGGTTAAGTGTACGGACCCGAAAACCTAACTTTCACCTACTTCATTTAATATATCATCAGCACAAACGAAGCTACTTAAGATCACACCCGTAAGCCCATGATAACCTTCCACGCCCGCGCATACGTATATATATATGGAACGAGTGCAGGGACGATATGTTATAGCCGTAAAAAAGAAAAATATGTTACGGGTTACATATCAGCCGCGCCGCCGCCACCCTGCCCTGCTCGCCCTGAGAATATATATCCTTATTATCTCACAAACAGAGCCACTTAAGTTCACGTCCGTACGCCCACGTCAGCCCTTTACGCCTGCGCACACGTGGATATATGAAAAGAGTACACTGCCCGGGCAGAGCTTAGAGGCATCGTGCGGGGAATTTGAACGACTTTTGGTGGCGCGCGACAATTTAAAAAAAGAAAATTGGAAAAAATCTCATTTTTGAAAACTCCCATTTTTTAACTCCCAGATACTGGCGAGGTTGGATACGGTGCTCCCGGATAACTGAGGGTTTACTGTATTCTCCATCCGCCTCAAGAGTTCTCCTCTCAGTCATTTGATGTTCTCCATCTTCCACAGCAGCCTCTTATGAGGCACCTTATCAAATGCTTTCTGTATTTGATCCTCCTTTCGGCCACCTCTTTTGCTTTACTTTAGGAGCAGCGAGTAGCGGGCTTTTTTTTTATTATTGTTTTCTTTTTTTGTTGCCCTTGAGCTGCCTCCTTTGTTGTAAAAAAAAAAAAAAAAAAAAATCCAAATAAATTCTGTCTGCCCAACCATCCCTTTCCTGTACTATGTCTATCACTCATGAATAAAAACACATCAATTTCGTTATACAAGATCTTCCTCCTAGAAAGCCAGGCTGCTTATCCATCAATCTGTTGTTCTCCTTCAGGTAATTCATCTACTTAGCTTTACTTAGTTTTCACAAATCTTAGCTACCACACTCGTCAGAGAACCGGGTCTATTATTCCAAGTTTCCCAGCATCCTCCTTTGTAAACTGGTATGATGGTTGCTCTTTTCCAATCTGCTGGGACTGTACCCTATGGTAGTGAGCTGACTACGACACACTGGATCTTATCAGCTAGTTGGTCACTGCACTCTCTCAGGACCCAATCTGACACACCATCCAGTCCCAATGCTTTTCTCACATCCAGACCTTCCTTTATTTCTCTCACTTTTTGTACTTTAACTTGTATTTCTTCCAGATAGTCTATATTTTCAGGTGATACAGGACTCTGTCATGAAGGACTAGAACCCTTCTGAGGAGGGATAAGGAGAGGTACATCAGAGATTTCACTGAGTATGTCAGAGGCTGTCTAAATGCAAATGACCTCAGACCTGCCTTTTGAGCTCTGAAGAAGCTCCTCTCCAAATCCACTTCTCAGATGAGTACTATCCAAACGGCTGATGGGTAGATAGTATCAGATGCAGGCTTGATGGGCGGAGTACTTGGGGAGTTGTACAAGGCAGAGCCCCCAAGTGGACAGCTCCCTCTGGCTGGGTTGCAGATGGCGGCTGCTGATCCACCAATAAACGAAACTCCATCCTCTCTTGTGGAAGTGAGAGAGGTTGTGAAGAAGTTGAAGGGTTGAAAGGCAGTTGGGATCTGTAATATCAGTGTAAAGTTGTTGAAAGCTGGGGGTGAACCCATCATCCGTGGGTTGCATGCGGTGCTGTTTACTGTGTGACAGTCCGGTGCCATTCTTCTGACTAGAAAAGGGGTTTGATTGTCCTTATCTGGAAAGGGAAAGGGGACTGACAGGACTGCAACAGTTACCGTGGTATTACACTACTCAGTGTGCCGGGCAAGATGCTCGCTCATCTGCTGGTGATGCGAATTCGATCTCATCTGCTAAAGTTCCAGAGACCTAAGCAATCCTGGTTCATGCCCGGCAAGTCAACTATTGACTGGACCCTAGCACTTCGCATCTTTTTGGAATGCTGACATGAGTTTTGATGGGTTGTTCGCAGCCTATGTTGATCTCAAGAAGGCTTTTGACTCAGTGCATCATGAGGCACTCTGGGATATTCTGCAAATCCTGCAAGGATTATTGATGTGATGCCTTCTTCTTTATTTTGTACTTATTTATCTATTTTTTAACATCCTGGCCTACAGTGCTGGTAGGCTTTCTTGGTGGGGCCTGGTGGTTGATCCAAGCCCGTCATGGCGCAAGTGTTTATAGTGGCGCCATCTATTTTTAGCTCATGCTGCTCCCCAGAGTTCATTATTGATTTCCCTTGGACAGTTCCTCTAGAGTCTGGGTTGATGGATGGTCTTCAGGACAGCATGTGGGTAGTCTTAGGCTACACGGCGGTGACTGAAAAATTCCTGTTGGTAACGGTGGATTCAAACCTACATCATCCAGGACATGGTGAACACGGGACTGGCACTCTAACCACTCAGCCACCACCTCCCTATGCATGACTGGCCTTTACTCTGGAACTGAAAGTGCTGTGAAGTGTCGGGGAGGGAGGCATTTCCAGCTTCTTCCCTGTTAATTCAGGAGTGGGGCTTGGGTGCATCCTTGCTCCATCACTTTTCAACACTTGCATGGACTGGGTATTAAGCAGATATGCTGATCAGAGTTGTTGCCAAACATCTGTTGGGAACATCAAGGTCACTGATCTTTTTGCTGACATTGCTGAACTCCTCATGAAATCGTTGGAGGTCTTGGTAATTGTTCTCAAAGTGCTGCATGAGGAGGTGAAGCCTCTAGGACTGCAGGTCTTCTGGGCCAAAACCAAGAGGAGGTGGTGGCCAAGTGGTTAGCGTGTGGGTGTGGTGAGCCCGAGGACCTAGCGTGGACCAGGTTCGAGTCCCCACCAAAACACGCTGATTTTTCAAGTCATCGCAGAGTGGTGGAAGATTACCCACATGCTGTCTGGATCTTCAAGCAACCTTAGCTTCAGTGACTTTGGTCAAGAGGAGCATGGGCCAAACAAAAATCATACATCATGGCAGCCGCTATAAATAAAATTAGCCTGCACCACTATCGGACTGGGGCCGTCCATAAGGACCCTCAAAAAAGCCTACTGGCTTTCATTGTTTACTGAATCTATATCCATCTCACCTACCTTACATTTTGCCATGGGTCTATTCTTACTCGTGTGTGTGCGTGTGTGTGTGCGTGCACACATAGTTACCAGCATATCATCTCACAAATTCTACTGTGTGTAGGATGTCGGAGTTGGTGTCTGGTAATTCGGCCATTCCTGACCTTAGAAGAGTTACAAGATCTGATAAGGTGTGGCTTGTTCAAGGTTTAATCCATCTCTTTCAATTCTTTGGCCTTATGTGTTTCTTTCCTGGAATGAATATTTCCAACATTTTGAAATTAATAATGGTAGCGATACATCTGCTCTGAATTATTAGTTTGTTCTCCTGAGTTATAATTTTTTCACTATTGAATATAGAGACCTGATTTTTGGCAAGTTTTTTTTATTTATTTGTTTTAGATCATTTGGAAAGCTGAGTGTGAATGCTGACCAGAAATGGACAGCTGTAGTGAGGCACTGCCAAGAGCAACTGGGCATGTGTTCAGGCACTGATATTACTACACCCAAGGTCAGTAAATTTTGTACACCTTTGAAGTTAATGTTGTTTCAAACATTCTTAAGCTATCATTGATTGCAAAAAGTGTGTAATCATAAATATAACTGATGCAGCATAACATGTACATACCATCATATTTATTTAGCTCCTGGCTTCATTTCATAGTATGCTTGAATAACCATATTTAGGAAGAAGTCAGATGCTCACAAACTTGAAATTTGATTATTGGATATAAAATCTACGACAAATAATATAATTACAGGAGTAACTGAAATGTTGCATTCCTTTTAATTTGAAGTCGCAAAGAAAAGAGAAGAGAAGCTTTGCCTCCCGATGCATGCATTACCTTGACACACTTTTCCGCATGTCAGCCATGGTAACTTGGCGTCCACACAGGCATAAAATTGAATACTTCAGTAATCAGGTTAACATTTTCCTCCATTTGAGTTGTGTGTGTGAAAGGGATGGTGTCTTGCGGGGATGGGCCTGTGTTGCTGTGTGGACTTAAGGATTACAGTCCAGCCTCGTACTTTGCAGGATCATGGGTGGCATATTGCTTCACCTAGTAAAAACCATTAGGAAACCCAGTTTGCACATTTCTCCCATTTTTCCTAGTATTGCACCTTTACACTTACCTTATTTGATGGCTTATAAGATGCATGGGATTATAAGATGCATTTAAAAAAAAAAAAAAAAAAAGGGTTTAAACTATGTCAGGTGAAGGATTTTCACCTGACATCTGTAGCCCTCCCCACTATAAGATAATTTTTAAATTTTCATATTTATTGAGATCAATATTAAATCCCAATATTTTACATTTAAAATCTTAATATTTACTGGGACCTACCAGAACTGATCCTTCTTAGAGACTTGAGTCTTGCTTTGAGATGTAAACAAATATGGTGTAGACCACCTTTGTCAAAGGGATAATGGGTATAAAGTTTCTACAGCATAATTTTCTATTATTATTCTACATCATAATTCTAGCTGTGTCTATCAATTAAACAAAGTTAAACAGCTTTATGAAGAAGTTGTGTCTTATCTCAGTGATCCCTGGTTCCGTACTAAGGAAACGCAGTGGATTTTGCTTGTCGTCAAGTTTGGTGTACAACAGTCTGCTAGTCTGTTTAGGTACATGCACGGTTAAGCATTGTCACTTAATTTTCTTCCTGACTGGTGTTATTTTATATGAAGTACCAGTAAGTACTACTGTTATACATTGTTACTTAAAAAAAGAGTTGTTGTTGGTATAGAGCGATTGCCACCTTGTTTACATTTGCAGAGATGTTTGTGGTTTAAGAGCCACTGCAGCACTAAAACTCCACTAGCCAGTAACCCAAAGCTGACCCTTGACCATATAAGATAAAGGATGATTTTTTTTTTTTTTTTTTTTTTTTTGGTGGGGGGGGGGGGGAGAGTGTCTTATAAGCTGACAAATATGGTAAACACACACACACACACACACACACACACACACACACACACACACACACACACACACACACACACACACTCTTTAATAGTACAAAGAAAAATCTTAATATTTATTATATTGATAATATTGCATAATTTTGTTTGCATTGACATTTACTGCCTGATAGTTGGTTGTGGGGGTGGTTGAAAAGGTGCAGAGTACTGCATGATTTCATGTACAGTCAAACCTCGGTTTACGAGTGCCTTAATTTACGAGTGTTTTGATTTATGAGCAAAAAAATCACACAAAAAATTCCTTGGTTTACGAGCGGTGACTTAGTATACGAGCATCCTGTTTGTCCCATTTTTTTTTTTATTATTTGTCGCCTCCCCCCAGGCTATATTTATAGGCTATATTTAGGCTGCTGAACCCCGGGGCGAAGCCTACACCTCGAGCGTAGTTAGCGGTTGCGGGAGTCTCTGTAACAACTGTAACACATTGATTTATGTTTCATATTATTTATCATTGCTATTTGTTAGTAAAATTACTTTAATTCTGTAATAAAGAACATGTAAAATGATTTTTATATACAGTCGTCCCTCGCCATATTGCGGTTCACTTCGCGGTCTCACTTTATCGCGGATTTTTAAATTGTATATTTATAATTTTGTATCGCTGATTTTTCGCTATATCACGGGATTTTGCAGTATACAGTTGTCCCTCATATAGTACGGTTTCCAATAGTACGGTTTTGGTTTTATATGGACTGTCATGGAAGAATTTTTTTAGGATTTTTAAATTTCCCGCTTGTCACACCAAGTAGCCATGGCATGAGTGGCAACACTGTTCTGCCAAATCACCTGCTGAAAGCACCCCAAAGCATTCGAGAAAGGTGTTCACCTTGAAGAAGAATTCAGATTTAGGAGAAGTTACGTTTTGGGATGAGTTACGTTGCGGTAGGGAGAGCATACTATGTGAATGAGAGCAGTGTTCGCTGTATCTATCATAGTGTAAAAGAAATTCTTGCCGCAGCAACTGCCAGTGCTCCAAGAGTGCTGCAAGAGTGGAGATAAAGGCCATCCTTTTACTAAGCCTCGTCGTTGCTATGGTAATGGCGTCTCACTCGCAGCAAAATGGCGTACGCTGATCCTCCTGGCAACATTTAACATGCATTACTAGCTGTCCTGGCTGACGAACTCTTTACAACAGAAGATGAAAAGGAAGCTGCTGTGGTTATGGTGGCACAGAGAGGTGAAATGCAATGGAAACACTTATGTGTGTTTGTTTGGGTCGCCATATTTGCTGATGACGTCATCACAGCTCAAAGGCGCTCCACCTCTCAAAGCCGGGAGCCAGCAGATGTGCCGAGTTAGTAACTCGTGCTGCTGCGTCACGCATTTGAGAGCACTCGTGACGTTCCGTAAGTCCCAATTCCCTCTCTCAAACGCAGCCCAGGAGTGTTTCTAGGGGGGCACTAATTTTATACGAATTTTCAAAAAGTACGGGAGTCCTGGGTCCCTAACCCCCTGTACTATTTGAGGGACGACTGTATAGGTATTTTTATATAGTTATTATTTTGATTATTTTTGTGGTAAAATAAGCAATTTCTATCCTAAACAAGTGTTAATAGCACAAAAACTGTGCTAGATCGGCGTCGCATGACCCTCCAACACACTCCCAATAATTTTTATTATGCAACTAGGGGTCTAAAATGGAAAATGCTGAAAAGTAAAGATGGCGCCTCTATAAACACTTGCCTGCGCCACAACGGGCTGGGGCCGACCATCAGGCTCTACTATGAAGGCCTACCGGCGCCACAGGCCAGGACGTAAAAAAAAATAAATAAATAAATAAATAAATAAATAAAAAAAGCTGACTGTTTATAATGCCATGTTGTAGGGTTCATCAGGGCCAACAAATGTTATTATACAATGTCATGTCTACAATGCATGGGTAAGCCAGGAAAACAACTTGAAGAGAACACCAACAACACTAAGAAGATGGGCAATGTGTTGATCGGCGTCTGCGACACCAATAAAAATTTAAAACAATATAAAAAAATATAAGAAATATTAAGTAGAACATATTAAAAGAATATTAAATCGAAATAAAATACGTAGCGTACAGCAAATGAGTAGATAAAGACTCGCACATATGGAAAACACAGCTACAGCCGCTTCTGCTGGAGCTAGTTTGCCCACGTGAGATCGTACACAGCACACTATTGACTGATGGATGGGAGGCGATCAACCAGAGCACTGTGTTCTGTATCCTGGGCGCTGATTGGCTCAGCGACTGTAGCATCAGTCTTCTCTCTCTCCTGCGTATAGCATGCGTTTAGAGTCTCACCTTGTCCATTTCACATCGACGTCTGATAGCTGTGCGTAGGGGCTGCACCTGCAAGCAGGTGAGTCCCATGTGAAAGGATTCAGGACTTCGCATGCGCGAGGAAGCCACGTCTCATGATTGGTAGACCGTTACCTCGCCACTCCCCTTCCGCTGGCAAATCTAAACAAATTATCTTGTAAATTTCACAAACCTAACTTTACCTAACAAGGGCCTTTGCCCTCTTGACTTCCCTAATGGAGGGCTTCGCCCCTCTCGACCTCCCTAACTAAACTAGCCCAACCTTAATGTAACCTACGTAATGGGGGGCTTCGCCCTCTCGACCTCCTTAACGAAGCCCCCCTCACCTCCCCTAAACAATATACTAACCCAACATAACTTCACGTAACCTACATAATGGGCACCTTGAGGAAGGCGCCAGCGGAAGGGGAGGGGCGGGGGAACGCTCCACCAATCACGAGACGTGGCTTCCTCACGCATGCGCAGTCCTGAATCCTTTCCCATGGGACTTGCCTGCTTACAGCCGCTTCCTGCGCGTAGTGTTGCTCTGCGATGTTGTGTTTTTGTGAAATTTTCGTTGAAAAAAAAAAAAAAATCAAGCCCTACGATGTCGCCCAAACGTTCTGCCGTAAAATATATAAAAATAATAAAACAAATATAAGGTCACTACTTTGCGGATTTTCGCCTGTTGAGGGGTGTCGAGCAAAATTCCGAAACGAATTAAACTTGTAAACCGAGGCTTGACTGTATTCTGGTGTGAAAAAATATGGCTTGCCAGTATTTTGAAATATATTTATTGCATATTCTATTACTTATGAATATAGTCACCGGACATAGAAAACAACTTTTTAGTACTAAGTATCTTTAGCTTTCAACATAAATTGCAGTTGTCCCTTAACATTTGTGGTTTTAACTTTTGTGGATTTGAATATTCATGGATATATCTGTGGATGATTTAATTTATCATGGGTGAGCCCACGAATGACTATTTTGGGTGTTCGTGGGATTTCATGGGCTATTGTGGAGTCAGTTTTTGCATTCATGCCATTCTGTTCACCTGTCCTGCACTTAGAGCATGTGTAGTACATTTAATGAGCTAGTTTTAACCATTTTCATAGATTTTGTACCAATTACCATAATGTTTCTGAAGATACAAATATGTTTTTTCTTTAGTTCTTTGATGAAAAAGGCAGTCTAAGAGTATTATTAAGAGGGAAGAAGATATTCACTAAAATTTAACATTCATTGGAGTCTCTTATGTAACCCCCATGAATGTTAAGGGATGACTGTATATAAAAGGATTATTCATATTTTTTTTCTTTTTTTTTCTCAAGATTAAGTATTTTTACAAGGGTAATTTTGTTTCTTGAATGTCTTTTTCCCTTCTCACAGCTTACGGATTATTAATATAATACATAAGTGTTTTTATCTTTAAACATACTTAAATGATACCTTTCCCCATTTTGATCTCATTGCACATCAACCACCATATATGGAACCATTTTATAAAGATTAATTGATAAAATCTTTTGAAAGTAAGCAGGTCTGAATGGATTTACATATTTGAGTAAATAAGCAAGTCAGACTGCATGAAAGCTTCCCAGCCTATCATTTTCACTGCTGCCTGTTACCATCAGGTGTGGGAGACACTGGCTATGAGGCTGGAGCTGGAGAAGCAAGCATCACAGCGCCACGGAGGAACGCCAGACCTTCTGGATGGTATTGATAGGATCCCTGACACAAGAGATGAACTCACCTATACATTCTTCATGGAGATCCATGCTTATCTTGGCAAGGTCCATACATTTAGTTTTCTTGGATATAAATATTTTTTGTTTGTTTGTTTGTGGGCTTTTAGTTTAGTAACCACAATGTTATGCTTTCTTTCCATATTTATATAACATATTGAAGTAATGTGGTTTTTACAGAGAAGTGCACTCAATGAGAGGGATGACTATAAGGTGGTACATATTTCAGTTATGTTAGCAAATACTAGTAGTAAGATGAAAATAACAGAAATAGTGATATCACAGGAAAAGCATAACCACATTTCAGGCTTTTGGCAATCGACTTCATCCACTGGGCCAACTGCTGCAGTCCCTGGTTGATGCCTTCAGGGCCACATATGGTGGGGTGGTGGCTCATTCCCGCCTGCTGCCATATGCTGTGCAGGAGGTAGGTGTTGGAATAGTGATTGGGGCAAAGAATGTGATACTGAAGTTTGTTAGTGGGGGGGGAGAGTAAAATGTTGGATAGCATGGAGAAATTTTTAAAGTTTGACAAAGGGTAAGGGCCAGGAATTAGTTAGGATTAGGGATATGTTGATGGGTGAGGGGGTGAAGAACTTCTGGCATCAGTGTTGGCAGTGCTGGTGATGGGAGGAAAAGAGTTTCGGTTATGTTCAGATTTTGTTGGTACAAAAAGATGGAAACACAGAAACTTGAACTTCTGTGCTACTTTTAGTTGAAAACTGATATTTGAGTTGGTAGCTAAAGAAGGGAAGGAGTGCAGCAATCTGTGTTTGTTAAATAAAAGAGTGCTATTGGAGGCCTGTGGTGCTAATATTATGAAGCGTTTTTCCACAATGATTTTAAAGTTGTGATGTGCCCCTGGTATAGTCGCTTCACCCGAGTCTGAAGTGTGCATTATTGCGCAACGGCAACCTGCAGCCACACGCCGTGTCTGATTCCGTGGAAACTGTATGCTATCCTACGCATAGTAAACAGTCATCAGTGTCAATAATATGCTGGCAGCAATAACAAATACCGTCAATTATAGTCAATTATGAGTTAAAAAATATTAGTAATGTCGCAAATAGCTGTTTTGTTAATTTACAAGATCGCTGATTATGATTATTAAACAGCCTTGAAGCTGTCCACCACCGAGAGATATTAGCAGGCATTATATTAATAAAACAGCTATTTACGACATTAATAATATTTTTTAACTCATAATCTACTATAATTGACGGTATATGTTATTGCTGCCTGCACATTATTGACAGTGACGACTGTTTACTGTGCATAGGCTAGCATACAATATCCATGAAATTGGACACACTGGTGGACAGCAGGTTGCCGTTGCGCGATAATGCTCACTTCAGACTCGGGTGAACTGACTATAGTGTTACTCATGGTTGCATAATGAGACAACCTTCTACCTACAGGTTCGGTCATTCACATCAAGGCTGTACCAATTGGTGCGTGTGCTGTTCCCCATATTACCTGCTGAGGGGGAGAATGTCCTGTTGGAGCCAGACACTGATGACCAGGAGGAAATGTAGGTTTTCCCTTTTTGACCCTTGTTATTCTGTTCAATGTTTTGCATTCTGTATATATTATATACAGTCAGCTAATGTCTTCTGTAAATGTAATTTATGTGAATTTTTAATACGAAATGCAAATCATCCCAAACCCTCTTTAAAATAGATCACAATAAATGTAGTTCAATAGATGGATAGCAAAACAGAAGAAATGAAAAAAATTAAATTTTGTACTGTATTGTTCTTCATTTCTAGTACAGGCAAACCTCACATTACGAACATTCACGTGATGAAAATTCGCTTTAACCCTTAAAGTGCGGGCTTATTTTGCAGTGCCTGTCCTCCCACGCGGGCATATTCAGGCAAATACATACCTCACTTCAACTTTTCATACCTTCACTCCTTCTTAACTCACGTACTTGAATGAAGTATCATTGTAAAGTACATACCCTGAGCTGTTTTTTAACATTAAGTTGAAGACTTTTGAAGTTGAAGACCTTTGGTAGAGCGAGTACGGAATATTGAAGTAGGATCACCGTGAGCACATTTTTATACAGTTTTCCACCCTGAGTGGACTTCCCTTCTATGATTTAGTAATAAAAAGCATAACTTATATGCAGTTTATGTGAACCACACCCCCAAAAAAACTGAAATTCCAGGCCTTCTTCATGCCCTTGATGGGTGTTGAGGTCGAAGGGCCCCATCTTGTGGATGAAATTCACTGGAAGGTGAGAAGAGGTGGGATGTCTAGCACACATCTTCTCAAAGCTAACACAAGGCATACACTGACCAATAATTAGTCAAGAGAGCATGGTTGGGTATTGTTTGAAAGAAAACGACATGCTTACCCTACTTCAGCATAAACAAATTAAATTTGACGCCACGCTAAGTAAAAAAATGCCTTGTCAACTATTGTTGACACCCACGGTTTGAGTCCAGGCACCAGCTGTCGACTATTGTTGACACTCACGCTTTAAGGGTTAATGAAAGTTGTCTTACTACCCTTCCTCCCTCAACAAACACCAAAATGATGTAGAGCAAGGTATAACTGTACTTAGTCATTAAAATTTAAATATTTAGGGCTCAAAATCCCCTTGCTGACCGTGAATGCTTGGAGTGGTGCCATGAAAATCTGTTTGCAGCCACATTTGTGTAATTTGGGGAAAATTTGCAAATACTGTTCATCCTTCCTCTTGGGCTGGTTAATAAAGGGGTACGTGGGGAAACCTGGGAAATGCAAACTGTGGTATCCTGGATTTCACACTGGCCTTGTGTCCCTAAGTAATGGGTTGTTACCCACTACAGGCTCAAGGGCCAATGCAACAGAGATGAGCACCTTGGTCATGCACAGGTATAGTATATGCCCCCAACTTTTCCTAGATCTATTCAGGAATATGCCTCTTATGCAGTGAAGGAATTCAGTACCTAACCCCCATGAATAGCAGGAGTCCACATATATAAATTACTGGTTAGGGAGTCTTTAAAAAAAAAAAAAAAAAAAAAAAAAAATCCTGGAGCTGAATTCCATAGAACCCATGTTGTAATTGCTTCTCACAATGAATTTTCAGTTAGCTAACAGTTTCTCAAGAACATAATTAGTTTTAGTTCATAGTTCTAGTTACTAGTTCATAAAGTGAGGTTTGGCTGTAGTTGAGATTCATATCTGTTCTCTTGAATTTTTGGAGATGGGCTTTTTGAGATGGTGGCGAGAAAAAAATGAGAGGAATAATGTGAAAGCTTGCTTTATAGACCATCAAACAATTTCTCTGGATTTTCTCTCTGAACAGTGTGGTGACTCCAGCCTTTGTGATCCATCCTTGGCTGCTGCCTCACATGTATTCCCCTTTGTCCACTCTGTATGTACTGCACCATCAACATAAGGATGAAGAATACTGGCGTCGCCTCCTCAAGTGGAACAAGCAACCAGATATAGCACTCATGACCTTCCTCGGAGTGGACGTGTATGTATGGCTCATCACATTCTCATCATAACTGCATTTATTAGCCCTCATATATTTGTCATACAGTATGGCAAACAGTTACTCAGCTGTACTGGTTCAACTCGGCGCAGCCTCAATACCACACGAGCCCCCAACTCGAGAGGTGTGTAGCTTGACTCATGGTTATGAGCCTCTCTCGTGAAAGGTGAGATAGAGAGGATGAAAACAAGAAGAAAGGAAAAGGGTGTGGGGAGGGAGGGTCAGAAAGGAGAGTCAGGTCAGGGCTTTGGTCAGGACATGACCTGACTCAGGTCAGTGTTTATGGTTGCTGCCAACGCGGTGGAAAGAAAAAGGCCCAGTGTGACACCAGGTTACGGACAACCGACAACTCGCTCCCAGATGGGCGCACGGGCGTTGCCAGTAGTCACAACGGTTAGAGGAAAACGGCTAGTGTGATACTGCCCCAAGGCAGTGAGGCCGCGCCAGCGATGACGTCATAAGACTCCCAGCGAATCAGAGTTCAGACAATCGTAAGGCTTTATCTGTGGCTTTAAAATGACCCGTTTTCTCTTCCTGTTTTATTCCTTTTTCCAAGGTACGTATTTTGAGATAACAAGGGAGTAAAGGAGGAAAAAAGTGAGCTCTGGGGGGGCAGCATGAGCCAATTATAATGACACCACTTTAAACAATTGCCTGCGCCATGATGGGCTCGGGGCCGACAACAAGGGTCAGAACAGATAAGCGCTTTTTCAGTGTTTTCAATACCTCAAGTTTAGTGCTATACCTTCAAAACAAAGCGAGCGCAAAACTCGAGAGGGTACTGTAGTCTGTTCCAAACCTCTATGTTTCTTTGCGGGAAGCTATATTTCTTTAAGTTTCTCAATCATCTTCCTTTCCTCAACTTTTTACTGTGCCCTTGTGTGTTGCTAACGTTTCTTCCTTCTCTTAATAGTAACTCCTCATTGTCTACTTCCTCCATTTTTATGTTATTGTTTGGAAGAGGACTCCCCTTCCATATTTAGCGAAAGCTACACAGAAACTACCGCTCTCCCGCTGATACTCCCAGCTTGTCGCCCCACCATGTTGCCAGCTTGCGTGTACGTAGCTTGAAATATCGTTCGTCACCCAAGATGCTTTTTGTTTAGAGAATTCGTTTGTGATGAGAGGCGTTTGTGACCCAAGGCTCCACTGTATAAAGTACTGTTTCCCCTTGACATTAATTTTCTAGATTTTGGATTTTCTAGATACCATTCAGAATAACATGAAATCCATCATAGCACCATTTTGTAGACATCAAAAAGACATAGATGTGCAGTGACTTTCACTGCACATCTACTGCAAAGTATACAGGCTATAGTTTTGTTTTCTTGCACTTGCCTGTGGACATGGGGACGATGCAATTTGTATTGTTTCTAATTTCTTACATGGCCATTGCAGCAAAGGCTTCAAAATGAAAACAGTATAACAAGAGAGAATACAATTTAGAGATGGTCAACAGCTAAAGCTGATTAAAATATTTCAGAGTAGTGCCTTGGTGGCCAGTGTTTGTGAGTCTTATAAAGTTAAAAAGCAAACAGTTCATGTTGTGGGCCAGGGCAAAGAGAGATCCAAAGGTTTGCAGCAAAGTATTTAGTGTGATAGGATGAATGCTGGATGAGCATCATTTATTTCTTAGCACAGCCACAATAACAAGGATTGCTAAGAAAGATGCAAGTTGCCAACTGCTCCATTATGTAGACAAGCAGCTAGACCAGGTGTGGCAGCAGTAGTGGCTTGGAAAATTTTTACTGTACTCACAAGACCATTTATTATGTTATTATTTTCTATTCAAACACTTTATTCAGAGAATTTATACTCCTGGGGTTTTCAGACAATCTTTCCCCCTTTGGTCTCAAAATCAAATGTCATTAATGTTTTTTTAAGAAAGTTACTAAATATGTTGAATTATAGTATTAGACTGATTTTCTTTTTAAAACAGACACATATGGAATGTCACAAAGATGCAAAGACAGATCAAGTTAGACAGACAAAGAAAACTGAAGTTTTGTTTCAGGAAATTTTGGTTGCCTGAAGGAGCCAGTCTGGTAGAATCCAGCCGTACTCTGGGAACTCTTAAAGATCAGCATTTTACAGAAGCTATCGAGACTCTGCAGATGCTGTCCACGTCATTCAGTCCCAGAGACAAGCTCAACCTCATCCATCGCACCTTCCAGCTAGTCAGCAAGGCAAGGCCACTGTACATTGTTGGTGTTTAGGTTTAGATCATTAATCTAAGAGTTCACCTTATTGAGACATAACTATAAAAAAATAAAAAAATAAAAAATAAAAATAGCTGTCAGATTTAACCACAAAGGTTTCTTTAATCTTGCTTGATCTATATTTCTTTCAAATCTGAAAACCTTTTTATGCTGTATGATTCAGGCTGTCATGGCCAAACTGGGAAGTAACTACCTGTGGAGCATGGACGACCTGTTCCCAGTGTTCCAGTATGTGGTGGTGCGCTCCCGCATCCAGCACCTTGGGGCAGAAATTCAACTGGTTGATGACCTCTTGGATCCCCATATGCAGCATGGGGAGTTGGGCATCATGTTCACCACACTCAGGGTCAGTACATTTCACAGTTGGACTTAATTCATTTGATTTTTATATACAAGGAATCTGCATAAATTTGGGGTTTTTAAATTTCTGCATTGACATCAGTGAGTTCCTCATTGAATGGTGCATGATACATTGCATGCTCCAATAGACCATATTGGCTCCACACACAGCACCACACCTGGCCACCCAGAGAACTGTTTTGCCCTAGTGAACTCGGTCCTTCTTTCTAATTCGGAAGTCTGGAATACAAGCTATTGTTTGGAACCAAATGTCCAAACATGGTACCTGCTCGTCAGGAAAAAATATATATTACTCATTGCTCATAGGTTTTAAGGTTTGCATTGATTAATTGTAAATATGACCACTGAGTGGCGAATGTATGCAGGTCTGTATCTACCTCGTGAACACCATAAGTCCAGTCCAGAAGGCATCATGAGATGTTTTGTCTCCTGAATATTTTGATCATTGCTATTTTGCTTTCTAGCATCTCTAGTATAACTTAATTTGATGTTAGATGGGTATTATTTCTGAAGGTGCAATTCTTTTGACTTCTAGTCTTAAAATAATTACATACACGGTGCTGCGGCAGGTAACACCAAAACTGTAAAAAAGTAAACAAAAGGTAAAGCATTGCCATTGCCATGGAGACGCACGCAAGGAGCCTCAAGTGGTAAAGAGGTGAACTGATGGCCAATATGGTCTATTGACTGAATAATAGTTTCACTTGTCTTTATTTATTCCTGCTTCTCAGGTCTATAATATCAACCCTTTCATTGAGGAAAATGTGTGAAGGACAGTTATGTTGATGATGCACTTTCACCTGCTTCATTACTATTTTTGTACTCTTAATTCTACTTTTTATTGAATCTTATTTCATCAAATTTTAGATTTATTGGTAATTTTTTATTACAAGGCAAGATGATGGAGACAAATGAAAAAAGAAAGCCTTAGCAAAGAAAAAAAAAAAACTGCAAAATGCTGCTCAAAAAGTTTTAGAAAAGAATTCTATCCAAGCCAAATACTAGTCAGTTCATTTATAGAGATATGTCTTGATACTACTCTTATGAGGGAGAAAATTTTATGAAGGAAGAAGAACAGTGAGGGTATTCTTGGGCATACCAATGAAATGAACAAAGTATGGCAAAGATGATGGTTAAGTTTTACAATGGCAAGGTAGACAGCATTGGAATAGGCTTATGTTGATATTCTACAGCAAGGTGCTGACACCCTGCCTGGTCAAACTCTTTCGTCTCTGCCTATCAACATCTACCTTTCCTTCCTGCTGGAAGTACGCCTTCGTACAGCCTGTGCCTAAGAAGGGTGACCGTTCCAATCCCTCAAACTACTGCCCTATAACTTTACTTTCCTGTCTATCTAAAGCTTTAGAATCAATCCTTAACTGGAAGATTCAAAAGCACCTTACCACTTCTAACCTTCTATCTGATCACCAGTATAGGTTCCGTAAGGGGCGTTATACTGGCAGTCTTTTTGCTCTCTTAACTGACTCTTGGTCATCCTCTCTTAGCCGTTTCGGTGAAACTTTCTCTGTTGCGCTAGACATATCGAAAGCCTTCGATAGAGTCTGGCACAAATCTTTGCTTTCTAAACTGCCCTCTTTCGGATTCTATCCCTCTCTCTGTTCTTTTATCTCCAGTTACCTTTCCGGCCGTTCTATGTCTGTGGTGGTAGATGGTCACTGTTCTTCCCCTAAACCTATCAACAGTGGTGTTCCACAGGGCTCTGTCCTATCACCCACTCTCTTCCTGTTATTCATCAATGATCTTCTTTCCATAACAAACTGTCCTCTCCACTCATACGCCGACAACTCCACTCTGCATTATTCAACTTCTTTCAATAGAAGACCATCACAACAGGTAGTACATGACTTCAGACTGGAGGCTGCAGAACGCTTAACCTCAGACCTTGCTATCATTTCCGATTGGGGTAGAAAGAACCTTGTCCTTCAATGCCTCAAAAACTCAATTTCTCCACCTATCAACTCGACACAATCTTCCAAACACCTATCCCCTATTCTTTGACAACACTCAGCTGTCACCCTCTTCAACACTAAATATCCTTGGTCTATCCTTAACTCAAAATCTTTGGAAACTTAACATCTCTCACTAAATCAGCTTCCTCTAGGTTGGGCATTCTGCATCGTCTCCGCCAGTTCTTCTCCCCCGCACAGTTGCTATCCATATACAGGGGCCTTGTCCACCCTCGTATGGAGTATGCATCTCACATGTGGGGGAGCTCCACTCACACAGCTCTTCTGGACAGAGTGGAGTCTAAGGCTCTTCGTCTCATCAGCTCTCCTCCTCCTATTGATAGTCTTCTACCTCTTAAATTCCGTCGTGATGTTGCCTCTCTATCTTCTATCAATATTTCCACACTGACTGCTCTTCTGAACTTGCTAACTGCATCCCCCCCTCCCGCGGCCCCGCAGCACATGACTTTCTACTCATGCTCATCCCTGTACTGTCCAAACCCCATATGCAAGAGTTGACCAGCATCTTCACTCTTTCATCCCTCACGCTGGTAAACTCTGGAACAATCTTCCTTCATCTGTATTTCCTCCTGCCTACGACTTGAACTCTTTCAAGAGAAGGGTATCAGGACACCTCTCCTCCCGAAATTGACCTCTCTTTCGGCCACCTCTTTTGATTTTTTTTTAGCAGCAGCAAGTAGCGGGCTTTTTTTTTATTATTGTTTCCTTTTTTGTGCCCTTGAGCATTTTGTTGTAAAAAAAAAAAAAAAAAAAAAAAAAAAAAGCAATGGAAACAATATAGTAGTGACTACTACATGGCTGAAAATAACAGTTAAAGGAGGACAGTAAATTTTAACTGCAGTTTAGGGAGCCCTTTGGCCTGAATTGAGTCAAAGTCTTTTTGCCTCATCAACTCCCCTCCTCATACTGACAGTCTTCTACCTCTCAAACTCCACCACAGTGTCTCATCACTTTCTGTCAATATGTTCATAATAACTGCTCTTCTGTACTTGCTAACTGTATGCCTCTACCCCTCCTGTGGTTCTGCTGCACACGACTTTCTACTCTCATCCCTATGCTATCCAAATCTCTGATGTAAGAGTTCACCAGGAGTAAAAATGTCTGTGTAATGGGGGACTTTAATTATAGGAATATAAACTGGGAAGACCTAGTGGGTGACCTGGAAGCCAAGGATTTTCTTAAGTTATACAAGATAATTTCCTTAAGCAGGTAGTTACTGAGCCTACCAGAGGAGATAACATTTTAGACTTAGTCCTAACTAATAATGGGAACTTGATATGCGAGTTGGAGGTGGGCGGAGAGTTGGAAAATAGTGACCACAGAACGGTTCGTTTTAGCGTAGATTGGACGGTTACAGTGAACCAAACCCAGTGTTGGTGCCAGATTTTAGAAGAGCAAATTACGAGGGGCTTCGAAGACATCTTGATGAGGTAAACTGGGAAAATTTAGGGATTCCTGAGGGCCAGAACTGTGGGTTGGAGAGCCAGGAGAACCAGGTAGAAATAACCTACAATAATTTAGTTAGAGTAATAGTAGAGGGGCAGGGACAGCATATATCCCAGCAAACACTTAGAAAAGAAAACAATGCCCCTTAGTGGATGACTCGTGGGCTAAAACACGAGATAGGTTTAAAGAAGGGAATTTATAAAAAATAAAGAATGGTGAAACACATCTCAGGGGCAGGTATCTCGAACTATCTAAATTAGTGAAGAAAAACACCAGGGTAGCAAAAAGGAACTATGAGATTAAAATAGCAAAAGAGGCAAAAAGTAATCCTAAGGGCTTCTTTCAGATATATAGAACAAAAACAAGAGAGAAAATTGGACCGCTGAAAGCAAACACAGGCGAGCTAGTGGAAAATTACGAAAATATGAGCACATTGTTGAACGACTACTTCCTTTCAGTATTCACACAAGAGGATCGAACGACTATTCCAGAAAGGGTTCAAGTGTATGAGGGCGGGGATGGTGACAAATTGAGGGATATAATCATCACCAGGCAGATAGTCCAGGATGAAATAGATAAGGTAAAGAAAAATAAGTCGCCAGGTCCTGACGAGATATTTCCGCGAGTATTAAAGGAATGCAAGGAGGTACTCAGTGACCCACTAATCGACATCTTTAAGATGTTGGTAAATATTGGTTATGTGCCCAGCCTATGGAAAGTAGCTAATGTGACGCCGATTTTCAAAAAGGGGGACAGGTCAGCTGCTTCAAACTATCGCCCAATTAGCTTAACATCGGTTATAGACAAGATGCTGGAGTCCATAATAGCCAGGAACATTCGGGAGCATCTTGAGAAACATAGCTTAATTCGCGACTCGTAGCATGGGTTCACTAAAGGTAGGTCATGCCTTACCAATCTCTTGTCCTTCTACAATAAAGTATTTGAGGCAGTAGACAGAGATGAAAATTATGATGTAATTTATCTTGATTTTAGTAAAGCGTTTGACAAAGTTCCTCACCACCAACTGTTGCTTAAATTACAGGCTCATGGAGTAGAGGGTAAAGTTTTAAACTGGGTCAAGGCATGGCTTAGCAATAGGAAGCAAAGAGTACAAATCAATGGTAAAAGATCTGAATTGGGCTGTGTTACGAGTGGGGTCCCACAAGGTTAGGTATTAGGTCCACTGTTGTTCATCATTTATATCAGTTACTTAGATACAGGTATTAATAGTGATATCAGTAAGTTTGCTGATGATACCAAGATCAGTAGAGTAACTGAGTCAGATCAGGATGCTAGTATTCTCCAGGATGAACTAAACAGATTGTATGACTGGGCGGATAAATGGCAGATGGAGTTCCGAGTGTAGATAGAAACAACCCCTCGCATAACTATTGCTTAAATGACACTCCCATAAGCAGGTCTGGGTGTGAGAGAGATTTAGGGGTCATAGTGAGCTCTGATCTCTGTCCAAGGGCACAATGCATTCAAGCTAGAAATTGCGCAAACAGGGTACTGGGATTCATTTCAAGGAGCGTAAGCAACAGAAGTGCCGAAGTCTTTCTCAAGCTATATTTAGCATTAGTTATACATCATTTTGATTATGCAGTTCAGTTCTGGTCACCTTACTATAGAATGGACATCAAAATGTTAGAATCAGTGCAGAGGAGGATGACTAAGATGATTCAAGGGTTAAGAAACTTGCCATACAAGGAAAGACTCAAACAGTTAATTTTGCATTCTCTAGAAAGGCGAAGGGTGCAAGGAGACATGATCGAGGTTTATAAATGGATGAAGGGCTTTAATAAGGGAGATATTCATAAAGTTCTGTTGATAAGAGAACCGGGTAGGACACATAGTAATGGGTTTAAACTAGATAAATTTAGATTCAACAGGGACATAGGCAAAAATTGGTTTACTAACAGTGGTAGATGAGTGGAACAGGCTGAGCAATCATGTGGTGAGTGCCAATACAATTGTCACATTCAAAAATAAATTAGATAAATTCATGGACAGTGATATTAGGTGGGGTTAGATTTACAGGAGCTTAGGTTCAAAGGAGCTGCCTTGTACAGACCTACCGGCCTCTTGCAGACTCCTACGTTCTTATGTTCTTATGTAACCAGCATCTTCATTTTTTTCATCCCTTTGCTGGTAAACTCTGGAACAGCCTTCCTTAATCTGGATTTCCTCCTGCCTACAACTTTAACTCTTTCAAGAGGGGAGTATCAAGTCACTTCCCAATTTCAAAATCTTCAACTGAACACTGTTTGCAAGAACAGCACCATTGCAGGCTTTTCTTATTTCCTCTTTTTTTGTGTGTGCCCTTAAGTTGCCTACTTTTCTGTAAAAAAGGGAAAGTTGCATAGGCTTCTACTGTGGTCATGCCTTCATAGGGAGTTCTGAGGGAGAGCTACAGATAGACAAAGTAGCTTCTGTACTTTGGAAGTGCAATGTCAATGTACTCCCACACATGGAATGCCTAATTCATATAGGGAGGGAGAATAATTTGTCAATAATGGAAATAAAAGTAAACTTGAGGAAGATAGTTTGGGAGGGGTTGTGAGACTTTTCAGTTAAGTTTCTCAATGAGAGACCAAGACCATATATAAAGAAGAGGGAATAGTTAAGTACATACCATTGTAGGAGACTGACTATATAGTTGTTTTATGAAGCTGGTATTGTATTTTACTAATTATTTTTACATACCTTCCAGGCTTGTTACTACCAAATTCAGAATGAAAAACTCACTCACATGCTTTAAGGAGCCGAGGTTTCATGGTATGAGCTGTGACCTTCAACAAGAACGTGTTGCCATGACTGGAGTGTGTAAGTTGTCGTTACCCAAGTGCCCTCCATTGAATTACCTAATGCCTCAGTCCAAAGCAGAATTATTGCAGTAATCAATGGGATTAAGGTAAATGCCAGGGTGTAATTAATGGCCTTTGGCTGTGTTGCTGCAATCACAGCTTATGGCTGTTTGTGTCTGTCCTGATGTATCTTAGGTAAATGTATAGTGGGAAAAATTCCATCAGTATTAATCAAATGTTTGAATATTGGAGGATAACATAAAGGTAAACATTATTATCCCCTGCACGGAAAAGGTAATGTTTTATGTGTATATGTAATCTAGAAATCATATCCCTTCTCAATATTTAATAAAATAAGACAAATCAAAGGGTTTATACAGAGATGTTAATATACTCTCATAGGATACAAACTTTAGGGTACAAATATGTTTACTGTAAAAAATATGCATAGATTTTGGCCCTCCTTTGTACATTTTAAAGTAGTGATGTTAAGATGCAACCCATGCCACTGCATTTGCTCACAGTTACATTTAAAGCCATATCATTTCATCAGGACATAGTATTCATTGTATTTGGGGGAACCAAACTGTTGTAGGTACATGTTTGAATATGTATTCACTATTCATTGTATGGAATATAAAGTTTCCTCATGTTGATGATCTATAAGTGATGCTACCACTGATGTCATTGGTATTTGCTTTTAGATTTGGTTTAGCTTAAGAAAAAATATACGAACATTTTGCACCATAATTTCTGAACTTGAGACTGGTGTTGTAAACTTTATGCTGGAACATACATGGCTGTTACCTAAGCTTACCTCTGTTCTTTCTTTACAGGAAAATATTTTTTTATTAATGTTTTAATGTAAGTTATATACTGTGTTGCATTAGTATGTGTAAAGATTATAGCATATGTTTATGTAAGTTTGTTACAGAGTTTATAGAATTAAGCACAAAAGTATGCATCTATGATTTTTTTTTTTTTTTTTTTTTTTCCTTCTTACAATTTGAGATTGCTCCATGATTTATTATATGCAACCACTGATCTGATATTACTTCTTGCAACCTCTTTCAAGCATAATAGTATCTTGTACTAATTTTGTTGAAGTTTCTTAAAATGCAAAATACTGCATGATACTTGAAAGAAAAAGACAAATATAGCCTGGGTCTCTATGATGCTAAAAAAAGAGATGAAATGCACCTTTATTTGAGGTTAAGGAGGGAAGCATCATGAACACAAGCCTGCACACTGAAATCACCTTAAGCAATACTCTGCATTCTTCATCAGTCTCAAAGGCATGGTATGATATTAGGTTTGCCTGTCTATCCACATATCTATCCACCTATACCTCAATCTATTTCTTTGTAACCCCATCCATCTATCTATCTGTCCGTCAGTCTTTCTATCTGTCTGTATCTTTCCATTAATCTACTTGTCTGTCTATCTATCTATCTATCTATCAACCTACCTACTGACCTATCTATCCATCTAGTTTTCTGTTTATATATCTACCCATTTATCTGACTATCCATCTACCTTTGTTTATTTGCCTATCTGGCTATCTTAATATGATTTTCTTTTTCTATCCACATGCCTATGTAAACATTTAAGTATGTATGCATATTGGTAGGTACCTAGGTGTATGTACATACTAATCTTTTTATACCTATTTGTCTGTATATCTACCTGGTGAGTATGTGACTTCTTACAGTAATATATTCCACTGATGAATTGCTTCTTTTGGAAAGCTGAATTTCCTCACATCTTCCTTTAATCTTTTCTGATTTAATTTCTTGCTGTTCCCTCTTGGGTGTCTATGCGAGTTTGTCTGTCTCTGCCTTTCTCCCTGCCTGCCTGTGTTTGTCTATCTATCTATCTATTACTTTATATCTATGTTAATCTATAGCTATCTATCTATATTCAATGACACATATCCTTACAACTCCCTCAGAGGATTGCCATGGTAAAAGGACCTCCAATGTCTTTTTTGTGTGATCCAGTCTTATTCTCCACTTCTCAGCTTTCCTCACATGTAAATAATTTAAAACTGCCCTCCCACTTTTCAGCTGACATTTCCTTTTCCTCTCCTGTTATTTGTTTGTAACCCCTGCACCCAATATTAAACCATTTTTTATAATCAAAACTCATAATGTGTAATAGAATAGCTGAACTTAAGTACTCTAGGAGCAAATCTTGAACGAAACTGTTGTGATGCAAGCTTTAAGTTGTTTTATCATGAGCTATCTGTTTTGCCTCTTGACATAATTTTATTGTATATTATATTACAACAGAATGTGATATTTGTAATAAGTTTCCTGTTGGAGAAAGAACAGTGGCAAGCATGTATTTTTAGGGATGTAACTTTGTCCTTGTGATGTGCACTTGGTCCCTTTTTTCTACTGAACTATAGTTGATGAAATGTGTTTACAAATTTGGTAGACTGAATCATAATATCTTGATTTACATTTGGTTACTCTGTAGCCATGATGAACTAGTCTCAAGGGATAAGCCTTTTTTCAGTTTTATAGAGGAAGGTAAACAGCTATGTTTGTTCTGTTGTTAACATTAATAGATATATATTTATACTAAGACTACTTATATGTATTTGCATATACTTTTTGCTTTGTTATATATTTAAAACACAGTAATTCTATCTCTTTTTGTTACTTATCTTATTCCTAATTAATTGTAAAACCTTGTCAGTTGCTCTTTTTTTGTGTGTGTGTGAACTCCAAAAGATAATTTGCTTTTTAATTAAGTGCTTTCCAATATTCCTTATTTGTCATGATCCTAAACTCATGTTTTTTATCTTTCTGGCAGCTGTTGATGATAAGATATACATACACATCTATTGTGTGTCTTTCTGCATAGGAATATGCTTAGATGCAGATATTTACCCAGTTATGCTATACAAGAAATGAGCTATGCTTTTGGGGTCCCATCTTTGTGTCTCAATTAGTCAAACTTAGTTGTAAACTCATTTAAGTTTTTGTACTAGACTATTTCTTTGTCCATGTTTTTCTACAGCTCAGTGCTTCTTTATGGAAAATTGTATTTCTTGACATCCTTCAAGCAACTAGTCCTCTTCAATTTCTATCCTTGTCCTCTTCAAATTCTATCCATGTCATTTTACTCCCTCATCCCAAGCAAATAGATCGCTATCAGTTTTGTCTTCTCCCTTCATTGCCCTGAACACTGCAGTCATAGGTGACAAATTATCCTGGACTTGCACTCCCAGGTTCTTCTCTCTCACTTTGGTGATTTGATCCTTTCCTATTATCTCCTTCTCCTACTCAGTGGTTCATGCCTCCAACTTCATATTAAATACGGTAGGCTCGTGTAGTAGGAATTTGTATAGTAGGAATACACGTTCTTATGGAAAAAATGGTATATGGGTGGCACTGCCCTGACTGACTGACATTTTTTGTGCTGCTGCCTCCCTTGGCAAGCATCACACGGCTACGCCCTCGCCACAGGACACCAAGAAGGCACATGTACTATATGTGACGTAAACTAGACATAATGCCATACAAAATCTTGGATTGACTGGCAATGAGTTGTGGAGGATGAGATTGTGGCGTTGTGGGCGGCGGGGTAGTCAAAGGAAAGTGAGAGGTGCGCCATGTGCTTTCCACAGTGCCCTTACACGTTACTGTGCTTACTCTACATTTCCATCTCTTGTTTCTGTAATTTTGTTTTGTTTTGTCTGAATTACTGGAGTGTTGGCGTAGTGTGGTGATGGCGGTGAGGCATCACCATTTGTAAACAAACCAAAGTATGAGGTGTGCCATGCGCATTCCACAGTGCCCTTCCACATGTTATTGTGTTTACTCTACATTTTCATTGCTTGTGTCCATTTACTTCTGTATTTTTTTTTCTGACTGACTAAGTGTCAGCATGCTGTAGTAGTGACAGTGAGGCAGTGGGTGTGGCAAAGCTTGTAGATAAACTAAGAAAAGTATGAAGTGCGCCCTGCACATTAACAATGGCCTTCCACACGTTTTTGTGTTTGTTTTACATTTTCATTGCTTGTTTATGTTTCCTTCTGTTTTGTTTTGTCTGACTGACTGGAGTATCAGCATGGTGTGGTAGTGGGTAAACAAACAAAAATATGAGGTGTGCCATGTGCATTCCACAGTGTCCTTCCACATGTTATTGTATTTATTTTACATTTTCATCACTTGTTTCTGTTTTTGTGTCTTGTTTTGTTTTGTTTGAATGACTGGAGTGTTGGCATGGGTGCAGAATTTGATAATTCCTTCATTCCTTGCCTCCACCTCATGTACTATGGGTTTATGGATTATACTTTCAGGTCCATGCGTAGTAAGCGTTTTGTGCAAAATGCGTGGCTGCTGTAATGCCCCTTCATATTGTAATTCTTAGGTTATCCTCTCGGACACTTTTTTCACATATGCCACTCTTGATAGACAAAATCCAATACACTGTTCTTTGTTTCAGAACCTCAACTTTAGACACTTTTTTCACATATGTCAATCCTGATAGACAAAATCCAATACACTGTTCTTCATTTCAAAACCCCACAAAGTTGCATTCATCCAAATGTAAATATTGATCAGCTGCCATCCTCTACCATGGCATCTAATGGTACAGTACAAAAATTTAAGCTACAGCTATGTTGTAATCACACTTTGACCAATTTTACCATCTTTTTTCTCCCTAATGTTAGATGGGACCACCACTTAAGCACTCATCTCACTTAAATACAATGGGTTGGCCTCCTTTTCACCCCTAGATTGGCGATATTTCCCACAATTGGAGGAGACCACTGCTGCTAGTGGTGTGTATGGTTGTGTGCATGTGTGTGTGTGTGTGTGTGTGTGTGTGTGTGTGTGTGTGTGTGTGAAATAATTATAAGGTCTCAGCAATTTAATGATATAATAATTATGGTGACAAAGATTATTTAGAATGAAGAGTTTACCCACAACAGTTTTGTAAAAACACCTTCCAAAGTTAACCTACAAATCATGGGCCCATGGCTGTTAGATGCAATAAATTTCAGCATGTCTGGAGACTTATTTCCTAAAATGTACCATTATTAGTTCCTCCAGTTTCCATCCCTAAAAAAAGGGGGGGAGGTAATGAATAGGTGACTTGAAAATGCCACTTATCTGAGTAGGTGGTGAATGTAACTTCTCGTACATGCTTTTACCCTGTTCACCTAGACACTCACTGTGAGCATATTATGAGGCATCAGTATGTGTCAGGTCTCCCTTGAGCTGCTATTATAGTGTATTATGATGATTTTTGTGAAAGTTTCATGCTAAAGGATGAAGGAAAATCTTGTCACTGAAAATAGACAAAAACTTCAGTGTACTGACTGTTTGGTGATGGCTCACCTTAGCCTTCTTAGATTTACTTTTCTGACACAAAGATACACATGACTTCCACTAATGAGCTTTTCCACCTTTTAAACTAGTAAGGAAGCTTGGATGGTCATGTGTAGTTGGACCACTGAGGGACAGAGTTGTCACCAACATTGTGGTTGTGCATTTCATAACTTTTCATACAGGAGGTAACTTTCAACAGGTCAAGATACAAAGTCAAAATGTTTGCAATTATGGAAAAAGTAGCAGAAAAGTTATTGGATTTTGTCATGCATTAAAAAAAATAAAAAATAAGGCTTCCTAGTTCTAGGTAATCTTATGAATTAAGAGCTGCTTAATATGTTAAATATAGTCAATGATGATGATGGTGAAAGTGGTTGTGATGACAGAACAAGCTGAATGATCATTTTAAGACAATTTTGGAAAATGATGTTTTACAGACCTCATTTTTTTATTTTTTGAAATGTGGGCACTTGCTACCATAATGAATTCCTCAGTCTGTGAACTTAAATGAAAAAAAGAAACTATGAACCATGGAAAATGTAGGAATCCAGTTTGTGTTGTATAACATGATAGTCTAGTATAGTAGTAGTAGTTTCCATGTTAGTCAGGAAAACTTTCTTGGCAGTTCTAAAAGCCTGATTCCTAGTGTGCACAGTCATTCTTGGTCAATATCTGTATCTGAAAGTGTGGAGCAGTGCCTTTCTTGGTTGAACAGCACGAAGGTTTTATTACCGTATACCTTTGTCTCGAGTCAACCTTGTCTCAAATCAGTCATTTAGCATGTTTTGAGAATAATATAACACCTACATATCAGCATATTTTCCAATATAGTGAAATATTATAAATGTGTGCAATGATGAATTAATGATGTCAGTTTGTTGGATGACCATGTATATAGATGACATGTTATTTCATCAGCCTGAAAATAATGTTGAGATCATATTGCCTACTTGTTTGAAATGGAAAAGATTAAACAAAATTGGCATTAATATTTGAAAACATTAACTTTTTTTTCCTATATTTTGGTGCATAATATTATCATCACCTCTCCAACTCACTCATCAATCTAAAAATTATTAGTTTCTTTGAAATTATGATTTATGATTCTTAACTTCAAAATGCAAACATGCATTGCCACTTCCTTGCATTGCGTGGTTGTAAAATTGTTTCAAATTTATGAAAAAGCTAAACATTCATGTAGATTGTAGATTAATGTAATGCAGTTGTGCATTGAGTTTTGTGCTTAATCACTACCACAAAAAGTGTGCAAAACCTGAACCTGCAAAAGTTGGGGCACTGATCTGATAGGAAAAGGATATTTATGGGCTCACCTGAAAACTTTCCCACATACCTTTTCACTAAAAAACTCCCTACTGCTTAATATACTAAATATATAGGTATCCATTACAAAATAAGAATGAGTTCAGAGATGTGAGAGGTGGCAAGAGCAGAAAACCTACACGACAGGTGTTGTGGACAATGATGCAAGGGAGGAGATTGGAAAAGCAAGGAGGTCTTTGCTATGACCACTGATCACGTGGTCTGTGCATGTGCCAGCGTGAGTTCTTAGTCTTGGTAGTGAACTGCTCTTGTAACATCTCAGTTGCTAATTTAGAGGAAATGGGTTACTGTCTGTGAGTGGGTTGCAATAGACAAGGAGGTTTGTTTGGTTTGAAAGAAATTAAAGTGGATTAGCTTTAGTTTGCATGTAAACATGGTATGGGAGATATCAGTACATGAGCAAGTCAGCACCAAACCTATGACCATACACTGGTGTATGTGCAGATGAGACTATCAGCAGCTGAGGCCATGTCAAGGCCAAGCCCTCTTCACTCACCCAATTGCTTCCCTTCCATCTTTGTTTACAACACCTTGTTGGCATTTTCACAAACTGGCAAATGTGCAGCAATTTTACAAAACGATGAATCAGATATTCGTCAATTAGTCAAAACAGTGATGCAGAATAATAGTAATGTTTGACAATAGCAAATGCCTGGAACATGAAAGGTGTCTGACTTGCATTTCATATCTAAACTGGTTAAAGACTTGCATGTTGTCAATGTCCAGGTGGTATTATCTTAGTAACTGCTAAATTTGCATATTCACCAGTTTGTGAAAACCCTGGCTAAGTTTTTCTACTGGTGGCACTTCTCGCATCTTTGAACTTGTTTTTCTTCTGTAATGGCTACCTGTGCATCTCATGGTGTGGAAAGTGATGAAGGAGGAAATTTGTACTAGTATCTTCAAAAAAGGCCAGCTAGACTCAATGCAAGTGTTATTACCAAAGAACAGTGGTATTAAGACTCAGAAGCTTCGCTCACCAACATCAACGCATGTACAGATGAGGTGGCTGGTAGCCACAAAGAAATCATTCCTGATTAAGTGGACACTAAGAAGAGTCCTAATAGCATAAAAGATGGCAATGAAGTGATGATCAGCTTTGCATCTTTGCATGAAAAGCTGATACTTTACCATAAAAGTATAATCATGAAATATTTTAGAATTGCCACAAAAAGAAGATAATGAAACAATATGCTGTGAAACTTGATGCACCACTGTATTTGTAATGCAAATTTTACTTATCTATATAGTTGACTAAGGTATAAATAGGTCACTTCTGAACGATTCTGCTGTAAATTTGTTTTGAATAACTAATGATTTCAGTTTGTGATGAAATTTCTAAAGGAAAGTATGTATTGATATCACATCCTTTGTAATGATGATCCTAGATCTGCATTTATTGTGAAATGGAGAACTAAGAATATAAAAGGAATAAACAAGTGATGCAATAAATCATATATGTATGTGTGTGCATGTATGTGTGTGTGTTGCTGTTATGTACTAATATTGTGGAGTTCTAGTATGCTCTGACTGTCAGCTACTTGTTCCTGGCTGGCTCTGGTGTGATCTCATAGGTTTGAGTCTCTGTCTACTTTGGATTATTGTAGATAGAGAAGAGGCATATATTGAGGTGATGTGTAGACAGAAAAGGATGCCAGACTCAGGCAGATGGTGACTTACCCAAAAGGACAGAAGCCAGACTACAACAAACCCTAATAAGGAGAACAAAGGCACTACAAGACTCCTAAGCTGTAATCATTGTAGTGCTACCAGGAATAAAGCCCATCATTTATCTCCTGCTTTTAATTACCATATGCTGGCTAATAATCATCTCTAGAGCATGCTATACTGTAGATCCCTTTTGAAAGTGGATAAGACATGTGCAGCAACAGGAGTAAGGGGTGTAAGGAGTGGCCACACGTATCATATCCGACTCCTGACACCAAATGTTATGTAGCTAGACATATCTCGCCTGCTTTCATTGGGTTCTTTCTTATAGCATGCTCTGGAGATAACTGTTAGCCAGCACAACATAGTTAAATGTAGGAGACTAACAGTGACCTTTACTCCTGACATAAGTTGAAGTGTTAAAGCTTGGGAGTATTGTGGTGTTAGGGCTGCACTTTGTTAGAAAAAATTTGCATCTCTCTCTCTCTCTCTCTCTCTCTCTCTCTCTCTCTCTCACACACACACACACACACACACACACACACACACACTGATATGAGGGTTATGAACACTTATCTCCCAGTGTATCTGTGTTGTAAGAAGGAATTAAAAAAGATGTAACCATATACACAATAAGTGACTGAGGCTGGGGACTGGTGCCCTGCCCATTATGTATTTGTACCCAGAACACTTGTTAAAATGGTCACATGACCTCTTTTGACTCTCCCCCACTTCTTGTGTGGAAATGGAGCTGATTGATGAGTGACTATATATATATATATATATATATATATATATATATATATATATATATATATATATATATATATATATATATATATATATATATATATATATATATATATATATATATATATATAATTTGAAAATGCTACATATATTATAATGGTAATATTCTGTATTGGTGATAATTATGTATTATGGCATTTACTTTGCTCAAATGCTGTTATTAATGACTAATGCAGTTTTCATGTGATAGCTCATGGAGAATGAGAACTTCCTGATTATGTAATGGAGGTAAAGGAAGATGTATACAAAAAAATATGACTTGAAACATAGCATAAAGCAGAAGTTGGGAAGGCTTTCAGACTGTATGAGTATGCATAATAACAAGAGAATGCAAGTGGTAGTGATGCTCGTTCTTTTTACCATTGATGTGGACCGGCAATGACTTTGTAGTTGTAGTCTTGTGTATTTGTGTTTGGCCATGCCGTGAGATGGAATTGTACAGTTGTTTGTCTTTAGAGCGGGTAATAAATACACAGACATACAAAAATACCAGAGCCAACAAGATAAATATATTGTACTTTTTACTGTTTGCTTTCTACTTGTAAATATTATGCAGTAAACATACATTATAAAATGTTTAGACAAATGCCAGTGTTCCTTCAAGTCTGTGAATTCCTCATAAAATCCTTTTTGCACATGCAACAGGTTGAGTGGCAGGTATTTAGAAATTAAAATATATATCAAGAGAAAAAATGATTCACAGTGAAGAAGACCCAATCTGACACCATAAAGGACAGCTCCAAGAAATTGATATGGCAGTCACTAAGTCAAGAAAAGAGCAAATCTTATTTCTTACATGTGCACCCCCTAAGGTGGTTCTGGTAAGCTGGCTGTCAAGCATGTCACTCAATAGCTCAAGGACAGGAATGAAAAAATGTCCAGACTACTGTGTATATCACTAAAGGAAGGTAGAAGCAATCTTTTTTTTTTTTCAAATTTGCTAAATAGGGTGTTGTCACAATCCCAGTCCATTAAGCAGTGGTGTCATATTTTGGATTACTGATATGATTTATAGCTGCTCTAGCATTGAGAAGTCACTGTATATTTTGTGTACATTATACCTGTTTTTATAATGAAATTAAAAGGTTTTATTATATCCTAGAACACTTTGCAGTTTTATATATATATATATATATATATATATATATATATATATATATATATATATATATATATATATATATATATATATGCAGTCAAGTCGCGTATGACATGGATTCCTTAGGCGTGGTTTCCTATGACGCGGTATGGTTTCAGAACCGTATGTTTAAATCACGCGGGTAAAACCATCTATGACACGATTCATGGTCTCCCCTGGCCAACGAGCACAGAGTTGCCAGTTTTTTTTTTTTTTTTTTTTTTTTTTTTTCCCATAGGGTGAAAATATCATGGTGGTTGGGTTGGTTTTTGGGAGGATTTCTATCCCGTCTCTCTCTCTCTCTCTCTCTCTCTCTCTCTCTCTCTCTCTCTCTCTCTCTCTCTCTCTCTCCGCACATTTTTGTACCGCTCCGCATCTCTTCCCGTCAATCTTTTCCCCCTCCTTTGCTCCTTTTTTCACAAAGTGGACCTGGCCCAACTGTCTATTCTGGCAGGCAAAAACGAAAGCGATCTGGCTAACTAGCCAACTAAAATCTACAGCAGACGCCGCTTCTGCACATCAGCCTGCTGGCAAACTGGCTTTAAAAATCTAAATTGGCCGGTGTTTCTAGAGCCTTTCAATCCTTTCTTTTGTCTTTCTCACTGCCCAGTCCGAAAGGGAAGAAATCAGAGACACGGTGTATAAAGAAACTAACAGAGAGAGAGAGAGAGAGATTTTTTAAATTGGTTGATCACCACTAATTATTGCACTAATATGCATGCCAAATAATATTTTTGTCGATTTCGGGTTGGCAGGGTGAGTAAATGATTGGGCGGAATGTAGCGGCAGCGTGGCGGGTCCCGACCTGATGAGTACATGTCTAGCCTAGTTAACCCCCCGGCCCACGCACGGCAAGGAGTCGGCTCGCTTACCACGCAAGTGCTGCACAATGGCTCGCAAGCCTGCTGGGAAACCCACGGGCAAGATTCGCCCACTGACGTAGCCCAAGAGCAGAAACTGGACGTCATCAGGAGGATTGAGAGTGATAGATGGGAAACAATGAATTTTACCCATATGTGAGCGTAGGTGGGATAAAATGGCGGCTAGCCAGTACCAAATTGTATTTTCCCCATACGTACTGAGTGAAAAAGTGGGTGTTGGCAGTGGCCGAGTGGATAAGGTGGTGAGCGTGGGGTCGGACTGAACAACATCAAAAGGCAGATAATGCCTACTGGTGCACTCGGTGGGGCAAAATGGCAAGGGCCAGAACCAAATTGTATTTTCTCCATAGGTTTAGTTATTCAGTTATTCCTATGACGTGGTTTCCTATGGCGCGGCCGTTACTCAGAGCCAATTAACTGCGCCATACGCGACAACAGTATATATATATATATATATATATATATATATATATATATATATATATATATATATATATATATATATATATATATATATATATATATACAGTATACTCCCATGTTTTGCGTTTGCTTCATTCTGAGGATATAGCACTAAACTCGAGGATCGCGAAACTGGTTATTGAAAACAATGAAAAAGTGCTTATTTGTTCAGACCCGTGGAGAAGCTGACTTCTTTTTCTATTTTGCTCCCTTGTCATCTCAAGATACGTACCAAGGAAAAAGGAAGAAAGTGGAAAGAGAGAACGGGTCATTTTGAAGACGCAGCTGAAGGCAGCTGGCTGCCTTACAACTGGCTGACAGTTCTGAAAACATGCTTATGATTCGCAGTGAGTCCCTTGATGTCATCACCGGTGCTTACCCAATCAGCAGCCTTACTGCCTTAAGGCGGTGTCACACTGGCCGTTTTCCTCCAACCGTTGGGGCTATGGGCAATGCCCATTTGCCCAACTGGGAGCGAGTTAATTGTCGGTTGTCCATAAGCTGGTGTCACACTGGGCCATTTTCCTCCCAGTGCGTTGGTGGTAGGGACAACCGGCAACTCCAACTTTTCCGGGTGTGCGTCACACACGGCCAAGGTCGGTTGCCTGTATCCACATCCACAATGTAAACAAAGCATTTGCCCTGTATCGACATAGCGTCGTCTGCTAAAGTAAGGGCTTTCGTGGCTTGTGCTTCTGTTATCCAAGTTATGGACTTGTTGCTGCAGTTTTAAATGGAAGGAAGAACCAATTGTGGGTGTGGCGTGTCTGTGCTTCCTCCGTGCCAGAGGTTCTCGTTGTCACCACTGCGTGTGCGCAGCCAACCCACCCACCTAAATTCTGCCCACATAAACACATGGATCGAGTAACAACACACACACACACACACACACACACACACAAATATAAATAGTATCGGCGAAGAGTGTGCAGAGCTTCAAGGAAAAGTTGGATAATTATAGATATGGAGACGGGACCACACTAGCATAAGCCCAGGCCCTGTAAAATTACAACTAGATAAATACAACTAGGTAAATACACGCACACACTGTGACACACACCAGACTCATCAGGAACCATGGCAGATGTTTCTGTAATACAGAAATGGCTTTGTCATTGCCTATAGTGTGTTAGAACTTATTTGGTGAGTGGTTCATACAAACCAACATACCCAATGGCCTTACCATCCAACCGACGCCCCAGGTGCCCCCAGGTGCCCCCAGGTACACCAGCCCAACCATCATGGTGCTGGGAGAATTCGGTTCAGGTGCAGTGCAGTGTTGAGGCTCGTCACTCAGGTGGACTCATGGTTGGGGCAATCAGCACGCCGCTCAACATACAAGGCAGTGCAGACGATATAGATGTTCCCACGCCTCCTGCCGCGCGGTCCACCTCTTCCTATCTTGTCACACCGGCTGGATAGAATAGCAGGTCATCGCTAAGCCTATAAGCTGAGTGACGGCCGACACCGCCTCTACCTGCACCCCTGACCCTTTTTGACCTGGGGTTGACCTTGGGCTTACACCTGACCCGTCATCCGAAAAACCACACCGCCTCCTACCACACCAGCGCACTGCATTCCACCACCTCACCTCCCCCCCCCCCACCACCCCAGACCCCCATATCCCTTTCATATTGTACATTTTCCCCTTTTTTTCTTTCAAAAGTGTATTTGTAAAGTGTATATTTTCAGCTTTACAGCTGCTATCATTTAATAAACCGTTTATTATTATTATTATTATTATTATTATTATTATTATTATAAGAGAGCAGTGTTAAAGATGACTGATCTCTTCTTGCCAAGAGTTAAGTTTGGTTCATGTGAGCCACTCACCAAATACATTGTAACACACTCAAAGAAATGGTGAAATTATTTCTGTTTATCAGAAATATCTGCCATGGTTCCTGATGAGTCTGGTGTGTGTGTGTGTGTGTTGTTACTCGATCCCTGTGTTTATGTGGGCAGAGTCTAGATGGGTAGATTGGCTGTGCACGCGCAGTGGTGACATTGAGAACTTATGTTACGGAGGAACCAAGGCAAGCCATATGGGCACTATTATGGCTTCAAGGATGGGAGAACAGGAGTGTTTACCCAAACCTATTTTTTTTTTTATAGTCAGAGAACTGTGCTGTGAAGACCAGTGTTGTGTCCCTGAGCCAATATATAGCCTGCATGCAGTGATTCATGGGTAAATTTACGGGAAATAGCATCTTGCCATTTTCAAAAAGCATAACTGTCTTGATGTGCATATGCAGGCTTGTAATTTGGGCAAATTTTTTTTTTGGGGGGGGGCTAGAAGGCATTATAGGTTCATGAGGTGGGGGGAGTTGGCAAGCGAAGTGAGCATAGCCATGCTGTCGGGGGAAGTGTAAGAACAGCTCTGTTCATCAACAAGTCTTTGTTTGTTTACATTCGCTTCTGAGCATGCGTAGTTCACGGGAGGACAGCCAGGAAGACAACACAGCAGAGTCCTACAATTTTCATAGACTAGAGAAAAAAGTTTTTTGAACTATGGTTTCAAAGCATAGGGTGTTCTCTTATCTTGTCAATTAAACAGTAAACAAAGCAGCTTTACCAGTCCACTCTATGAATCTCTTGATGGGCCATCTTCCACTACTACTCACTCCTCAGCCACTGCCGTTGTCTGTTTGTTTACATACAGCCATGCGGTTGCTCATACCCACAACCGTTTTCCATCCGTATGGACAACTGATAACTCGCTCTCAGTTGGGTATACAGGCAACTACAGGCAAACGCGGTTGCCCGTAGCCCCAATGCTTCGAGGAAAACGGCCAGTGTGACACTATCTTTTAAGGCAGTGCGCGTGACGCCAAATGGTAGGTAGATATGACCTGTACATGTCAAAGCAGCGCGAAACTTGGGGTGATAATGCATGAAAGTTGGGATGGTCAGAATTTAGGACTAAGCGTGAAACTCAAGGATCACAAAACTCAGACAGCGTGAAGCTCACAGTACCCTCCCAAGTTTCACGATCCTTGAGTTTCACGCATGAGTTTCACGCTTATTCCTAAATTCTTACCATCCCGACTTTTGCGCATTATCACCCCGAGTTTCGTGCTTCTTTGACATGTACGGGTCGCATCTACTTATCATCGGCGTCATGCACGCTGCCTTAAAAGGTAGTGTCATACTGGACGTTTTCCTCCAAACATTAGGGGTACGGCAAGAGAGAGAGAGAGAGAGAGAGAGAGAGAGACTTAATAAACAATGAAGCCAGAGTTGGGGAGAGTGGGAGGGGGGCGATGTGATGAACTCCTCTCCAAGTAGTCTCAAAATACGTACCTTGGAAAAAGGAAGAAAACGTAAAGAAAGAACGGGTCGTTTTGAAGCCGCAGTTGAAGGCGGCTGCCTTACGATTGGCTGACACTTCTGAAAACACGCTTGTGATTTGCTAGGAGTCCGATGATATCATCGCCGGCGCTCACCTTATCAGCGGCCTCGCTGCCTTAAGGCGGTGTCACACTGACCGTTTTCCTCCAACCGTTGGGGCTATGGGCAACGCCCAAACCTCCAACCGGGAGCAAATTGTCGATTGTCCATAAGGTGGTGTCACACTGGGCCTTTTCCTTCCCATCGCGTTGGCGGTAGCTAGGGCAACTGGCAACTCCTAACTTTTCTGGGTGTGCGTCACACTCAGCCGAGGTCGGTTGCCCGTATCCACATCCACAATGTAAATAAAGCACTTGCCCTGTATCGACATTGCGTCATCTGCTAACGTAAGGGCTGTCTCGGCTTGTGCTGCCATTACCCAAGTTATGGACTTATTTCTCCAGTTAAATGGAAGGAAGAAGCTGTTGTGGGTGTGGCGTGTCTGTGGTTCCTCCATGCCAGAAGTTCTCAGTGTCACCACTGACCATGCGTGGCCAACCCACCCAGCTAGACTCCGACCACATAAGCATGTGGATCGAGTAACAACAAACACACACACACGCGCACCAGACTCATTAGGAACCATGGCAGATGTTTCTGACAAACAGAAACGATTTTACAATTTCTTCGAGTGTGTTATATCGAATTTGGTGAGTGGCTCACATGAACCAAACCTAACTCTTGGCAAGAAGAGAGCAGTCATCTTTAACACTGCTCTCTTCTTGCCATTGGGTTTGTATGAACCACTCTGCAAATAAATTCTAACACACTCTAGGAAATGGCAAAGCCATTTCTGTTTGTCAGAAACATCTGCCATGGTTCATGATGAGTCTGGTGTGCTCGCGCGCGCGTCTTTGTTGTTACTCGATCCACGTGTTTATGTCGTCGGAGTCTAGATGGGTGGGTTGGCCGCGCAAGTGCAGTGGTGACACTGAGAACTTCTGGCACGGAGGAACCACAGGCACGCCACACCCACAACCGTTTCTTCTTTCCATTTAATCGCAGCAACAAGTCCATAACTTGAACAATAGTAGAACAAGCCGAGACAGCCCTTACTTTAGCAGATGACGCACTGTCGATACAGGGCAAGTGCTTTCTTTACGTTGTGGATGTGGATACGGGTAACCGACCTTGGCCGAGTGTGACGCACACCCAGAGAAGTTGGAGTTGCCGGTTGCACTAGCTGCCGCCAACGCGGTGGGAGGAAAAAGGCAAAGTGCATCACCAGCTTACGGACAACCGACAACTTGCTCCCGGTTGGGCGTATGGGCATTGCCCAAAGCCATAGTTGGAGAAAAACGGCCAGTGTGACACCGCCTTAAGGCAGTGAGGCCGCTGATTGAGTGAACGGCAGCGATGATGTCATCTGACTTCCAGCGAATCACAAGCGTTTTCAGAACTGTCAGCTAATCGTAAGGCAGCCGCCTTCGAATGCGGCTGCAAAACGACACGTTCTCTCTTCCCATTTTCTTCCTTTTTCCAAGGTACATATTTTGAGATAACAAGGGAGTAAAGGGGTGAAAAAAAGTCAGCTTCTCCACGGGTCGGAACAAATAAGCGCTTTTTCAGTGTTTTCAATACCCCGAGTTTCACAATCCTTGAGTTTAGCGCTATACCTTCGAATGAAGCAAGCGCGAAACTTGGGAGGGTACTGTATACCATTAAAAAGGCCGTGCTTTCTATAATTTACGGAATTTTTTTCGCAGAAAACTATTTTTTTAGGTAAACCCTTGAAATGGACCCCTAAAGGGGTGCATAGTCCTAAAAAGCGTATGAAGTTTCATATTTTTGGCTGTAAATTTTACACAATAAAGTAGACCATAATCTAACATCTCTGACAAAGTTTGAGCCTGATTGACCAAAATCTTTTATTTATTTATTTATTTTTGGAAAATTTTTGACCGAATTTAAGTTCTAAATAACTTTTTTATATATGGGTTTTCAGCTTTTTTGTTCATTGGACAATGTAAAGTAACCTCAGTGCTAACATTTGGACAATATGTGTTGGCAATGTTTTGTTTCCATATATATAATAATATTTTTTTTATTACATAACCAAACACATATCGTTGTTTCGGTGTAAAATATATGAAAAAAATATTCTATGGCACTTAGAAGAGTTTTGTCTTGATGGAAATATAGTCTTACCATTACCCTATTGAATGAACTTATCCAATTGGAAATGTCTTTTATAAGTTATCAGAATTTTAACCAGAAATGCCAATTACTTACATTTCGAGAAATCATCATTTTTACATTTCGTTACCATAGTATGTTTGATATGCTATTTCTGAAATGTAATTTTTATTCTACAGATATTTCTGAGTTATGGTACCTGGTCCCTCCTTTTCAAAGGATATTATACACTCGATGGTGTGGATATCATGGGGCACCACCCCACTCATTGTAGATAGGTTTTTACTCAGAAGCCTCCAGGCTTATAATGCTTTTCTGCTGCCTTGCTGGCTTGTTTTCTTGTCTTTTTCTTCTTCCTCTTCTCGTTTTTGGTTTTGCTTGTCCTCTTTTCCTACCGCTCAAGAGAATCTATGAAGTTGGAGGACCTCTTGAACCCAAGCCAGGATTGTGACCAGGATTGTGACCTGGGACACAAAGACAGTCCTATGTAGGCCACAGAATTTGTCTTTTGAAGCCTTCCTCCAGACCTTTTCGTGTAGGCTCTCATTTCTGTTCTGTGTCCTCCCCTTCAGGCACTTCTCCAGCAGCTCTGGTCTTGTGAGGTCATGGCACACCATCCTGATGAGGCTGAGGTTGTCCTATGATATGTGGGACAAGTAAATCCTCTTGTCAGTGTGTGGTGCTGGTCTCTCCCCTTTTGCCAGGCTTCTCTGCATCCAGCACCATGAGGATTGACTTTTGGAGCAAAGCCGATGTTATTCATTTTTGGTGGCAGTGTGGTGATAATAGTTGGCCATTATCGCTGACCTCATGCTACCGACAGTCTCATGCTTGTCTTTGACAGCCTTTGTGTAGTATGAGGAGAGCTTGTCAATAACTTTGTCAGTCAGCTGCTTTGCAGCTACATATATCGAAAAACTGCCAAAAAATCATATAAATAACGTAATAAACACATAACACCTTGGTTCTAGAGCGCGGTCGCACGCCAGCGCGCCACTCCAGGCCTGAGATAGTGTCAGATAATGACTAATTTCCATTGGAAACAGGCATTGTACCGCTAAGATATTTTAAAACAGTTATCCATGAAGATAGACCAAAGTAGAAATGCGAAAAACAGAAAATCAAATTTTAGGGGGATATTTCCTATTCTTGGCTCAAACGTGCCCCTTAAGGACTTTTGGAATCTTTATATTTCCTCATCTTGGGAAGGCATTGCCTGAGTGGTCAGCCGCATCTTCGGGAGGCAGTGCCTGTGAAATGCCAGAATTTACTCTTTACTATACTCCAACACGACCTCTGCGTGTAACAAAACACACGAGAAATTAATCCAGACTAAGAAAGGTTTTGCAGACACCAGGGATCGAACCCGCAACCAGTGAGATGGGACAGCCACTCCTTAAGGGGAGCGTCCACCATGTTTTAAATAATTAACATATAATTCTGATTATATTCATGTGAAACGTATGCCTATGGGGAAGTAATAAACGCTCACTTTCAATTGAATCTAAAAGTCGATACATAATAGTAGGAAAAAATAAAATATACTTTAAAACAAACTTCAACTCAAAATTCCCCTCTCATCTAATGACCTACGCTGCTGAAGAAAATACCAAAAAAAAAACTAAAGCAGAATACAAAAGATTCATCATGGAAAATTCTTCAATTTTGCTTCTGTTAAATGATGAGAAATTTTTTCAATTTTGATGGTGAATCTAAAGATTTTTTTTTTTTCCAAAAATTGTCCCTTGATTGTAAAGAAAACTCATGATGAAAAGCTTGCACTTTAGCTCCTCCTTCCAATGAAGTATTCTTTATTAAAATTGGTCAAATAGCAGTGATGGAATTTCCGAAAAACTGAAATTAATCCCGTCTTGTAAAAACGAGAGTTAAAGTCCACGTATTTATAGAGTTCGCCCTTTATACCTAGATGCCTTCCCGGTTGGTATTCTTTACTCAATTGCAGTTTTATCTTTGTTTTGAAGGAGTTCATGTGTCTGATGGTGTTGTTTTCTTGGAAATCGAGCCGAAATGCGAAAATTATCTCTGACTCCTCCGGAGTGACTGATGTGTGTGGCAGCTCTGCTGTCTCCAAGGCCATCAAATATGCTAGTTTGCCTCAAGATACCATACGAATATTTTTAAAGCTATTTTCTATGCTGAAACAGGATGATGTATGCACATGTGTATGACTGTTGCTTTTTATTTATTTATCTTTATTTTGTTTTGTTTTGCCGGGTTCAAATCTCGGCCCGGGCAGCTGGCGTGCAGCTCACCCAGCTGTTCATCCTCCTTCTTGGTCTGGTCGATAAATGGGTAGGGTGATACGGGTAAAGTCGTACGCAGGGTGAAGCCGTATAGTCTCTGTAAAAAAGTTAATGGCAACTGAATCGTGACATTACGGGAAGAGATGGGGAAGACGAGCAGTGTCTACCTGGTCACCATTTTCTGTGCTTCTATCGCCGGTCGTCTGTTTACAAGGCAAGAATTTCAATTTTTTTAGTGTCTGTTATATTATTATTGTTGGTGAAGATGGCCTGATCATTTTGGTAAGAGGTGTATAGTGAAATAAGGCCTCTACGTGTAATATGCGAGTGAAACAAAAGTGATAGACAATGAACTTGGTCCGATGTTTGGGTTTAAAGAAAAAAAATGGCGTCGAGGTGAATTCGTATGGGGTGAAGTCGTGTTGTAAATTTTTGGGAAAATTCATAAAAATTATTAAACATTATTTAATGCCTCCAAGGACATGTGTATGTGCATATTGAGGCTCAAATTAAGTGCCGAAGTGATATTAACCCTTTCATTGCTAAGCGCTCACAACGAGATTATCTCCTCAGGCGCGCTCGGGCACCCCAGCGGGGGAAGGGGATCTCTTTTAACCGCTATATCTCAAAAAACTATTCATTACAGCTACAAAACAAAAACACCATTGGAAAGAGGAGGGCAAGATCTATAAGATTCGATTATGTAAGCCTCTCCTGCTAACGTACAGGCATGTTCAGGGGGTGTTTTTTGCTGTGAGTGCGACTGGTGCTTGCAGCGAGCTTTTAGCACCACCAGCAAGTGACGCTAGTGTTCGCTCTTTTAACCTCTGTATCTCAAAAACTATTCATCACAGATAAAAAACAAAAACACCATTGGAAAGAGGAGGCCAAGATCTATACGATTCGGTAATGTAAGCCTCTCCTGCAGAAGTACAGGCACGTTCAGGGGGTGTTGCCTGTGAAGACGTACATTCATAGGCGCGCGACGGTCAGCTGTAAGGCAACTACTGTAGATCTCTTGATGATGGGGTACTGGCAGGGCAGTATTGCCAACTGCAAAATTTACAACTATTTGATCATAATATCAGTCATGTGATAGGTGAAGCTATGTAAAAATGTTGCTATATTGGACAACAACATCCACCAGTTGCTCGTCCGTAGATTTTCCGCGCTGGGCTGACATGATTTTCCACCAAATTTAGTGGAGAACCCACTCAATTGGCAGTCCTGTGTTGTCAGAAATATTGGTTGACTTTCTTTCATACGGAGATTTTGAGAGCCTGGGCTGAGCTTGGCGCTGCGATACGCAACACAGCAAATAACTACTACGCCGGCTATTGCGCTAAGAAGGTTAAGATATATAACCATATAAAAATAATAACCATGTGTGTAATTGGCCCTTGAATAGTATTTTTTTTTTTTTTTTTTTTTATATGAACATATGAACATTCACTTAATACTTAGGTAGCTAATTAGCCCATAGAAATAATTCAAAAATAATTCATAGTTGAAATATCTAAAAATATACATCATTTTCATATTTAAACCTAATATATTGCAAAATATTTTTAAATACATTCCATATGGCCTAAATAATAGTTGAAAATGCTTAAGTGTGTGTGACCTGTTAATTTGATTAAGTTAATGTTAATAATAGTTAAAAAATTTTGAAAAAAGATAAAAAATTTAATGTGATGTCACAGAATTGTATTTTTGTACCTATATTTGTTACAGTAAAGCCATAATTTTCTACAATGTTTTAATTAACCTTCTAGTAGCTATACAGGTTTAAAACAAGCTGATAACTGGAAAAAAAGGCTGAAAATGGGAGAAAATGACCCCCATACGCCGTCATACAGGTTCACCCCATACCTAGTACGGATTCACCATACTATGTGGGGAACCCGTATGAAAAAAAAGAATGTATAAAATGTTTAATAGCTCAAACTACACAAAACTTTGAGCATTGACAATTACACAGTAGTTAGACAAATGATTCAGGTTTCTTTTGGTGTCTGTCTGGTGCAAATAAGTTTAAATCCTTTTTTCTTAGAAATATTTTTCATTTTGCTGTACGTCTTAGCCCCATATCACCCTACCTGGGGAAACCTGGGGAAAGTAAACTGTGGTAACCCGGATGTCACACTGGCCCTGTGTCCTGGGGTAATGGGCTCCCTCCCTCCACAGGCTGAAGGGCCAATGTTACGGAGATGAGCACCGAGGCCACGAGTTGCTACAGCGTATGCCCCCAACTTTACATTAGTGATTTTTCATAAGGTAGGTAATGAAATACTGGCACATTGCTAAAACGAATCTTAACCCAAATCCATATTTTTGGGAATGCGTGGCAGCCCTAAAATACCTTTACGCTTCCATGACTGACTGACAGTTGCTGCCTGCTGCTGGTGGAAGCAGAAGGAAGGGGGAGGGACGATTTAATTGTAGCGTAATTTACACGTATTATACTGACTGGTTTTGTTACTGACCAAAAAATGCGCTCTCTACAATTTTAACACTGAATTTGTCTGCTTGATCATTCAGACGGCCAAATACGGAACAAATGACGTTCCGTAATGGTTCAATACGGAGAGCAAAATTTTACTCTCCAACACGGAACGATTCCGTATTTTAAGGAACGGCTGGCAACCCTACCTTTGATAACTAAACATTTGACAAGTGTCTTTGCAGAATCATGACTGTGATCGTGTCATCAACAGTTACCTCGTGAAGCTGAGCCTAGGCCCAGTTCTTACCTACAGTCCGCGTAGCCCGACTCGGGTATACGGGGACGCGGCGACCCTTCGGCAGAACTTGATAAGGGGAGCCTGCATGTAAAGTGTTAACCCCCATTCAGTTCAGTTCTGTTCAGTTCAGTTGAAGGTCGGGGAGATAGCCTTTGCCACGGCCTCCCCTTTGCTTCCTCTTGTCTATTCTTGGGTGGTTGTGGTCCGCTCCTTTCCCCTTTTTTTCCAGAACTCGTACAGAACCCGTTCCACTTCTTAGTCAATGTGGTCTTCAAATAGCTGTTCAATAGTCCAGTTTTCTTTGTATGGTTGTTGAACGTTGTTGTTGTTAACCCCGCCCGCACTTGCGCCATGTGTTGCTCAGCTGATGCTTCGAGCACAGAGTTGCCAACCGCCATAGACTGTCTCACACACATTTACTAACCCGAACCTGGTTTCGGCTTTTGTGTCTATAAAGGTGGCGTCACACTGGACCAAATCTGGCGAGCACGAGCTTTTGCTGGAGGGATGGCTTGCTCCCGAGCTTTTGCTCCTCCATTTAGCTCGCCGCTTGGACGGGGAGCAGCTCGGCGAGCCGCAAGCAGGCAGTCAAATGAGCTCTTTGGTGCACCGATATGTGAATAATATATATTACCTAGTGTATTGAATCCGTATACCCATGATATTAGAAAACTTATTCACATACTCCTTTTATGTTTGATGGGTGTTTGTAATATTTTATAATGTTGAGAAAAGTAGTGTTGGATTTTATTTTGATTTCCAAGACCAAGACCAAGACCACCCAGGCCCGCTGATATAAACAGTAACACTCGCCATGAGCCTAACTAGCCCCATAAAACCACCCAACACTCGCCATGCTCCCTCTTGCAAGAGGGAGCAATCTCTCCCCCCCCCCCCTGGCCACCTCTCCTCGTTCAAAAGTTCACTTGTTCTCCTTCATTGTACACTCTTTGATAGCAAGAGTCAGGGACCATCCCGAGTTATGGGACCACAGCCATTCAGATTTCTGTAAGTCTACGCTGAAGAAAGTTATGATGTACACATCATGGGTCTCCCTCCCTTCTCTTCAGCCATGACCGAACCCAGACTCGTCTTTTCTTCTTCTAAGCTCGTTGAATAACGGCAAGTAATGCCGTCACAGCTGCACACTTAGCCGTAATGCAAAGGGTAGGTGTAGTAGGCGCCATGGTTGAGGCTTTGTTTACAATGTTGCTCGCCGCTCGCCCCTCGTCGCTCGTCAGTGAGACGACAGCAGTGACTTGCTCGCCAGATTTGGGTCCAGTGTGACGCCAGCTTAATAGAAGAGGCTATTACTGCAACGTAGCCCTATTTTTTATATGTTTTCTACGTTCCGGCATAATGTCATATATAAAAAATACGTACATTATGAATGGATGGCAATAACAGTTACTCATCATGTTAATATTGGCAGCCCGCTATTATCTATTTGGCAGTCAAACCCCTAATTTGCTGCCGCAGAATAATGGAATATTGCTGGAATGACTTTGTACGTGTTTGCCTAAATCAGCAATTACTTTGTGAGACAGGTTCAAGGCCTATCCCGATCGAGTGAATCGAGGAGGTCAAGGTCGGAGACTTCCACAGAGTTCATGGTTTGAACAAGTCAACATATATCGTACCATTAAGTGAGGGCACAGCCAGAAATACTGAAATATATAATTTGGTGTGCCAGATCGAGTGACTAACATTGAAAAATGTAAAGCACATGGACAGCACTTCACCATGCACATTGATGTATAGCTGAATTCCCTCATCTTCCTGGATAATCGAATCTGGTACCCATGGCCCCCCAAGATCGTTTAGGGCAGGGGACAGGCATAACTTGAAAAGATCGAGGCAGGCATAACTCGAAAAGTAGACATTTGCGACGGAAATGAGGTACAAAATTGTGCAATTCACTGCATCTATCACCAGAAAAACATGAACCACATAAGAAAATCGTTGGTTGGGTGAAACCATAAATTGTCCATTTATTCTTACTCATGGTCAGATTGTAATGCTGACTTGCCTGATGGGCAAGCCTCCCATAACTCACTTATCCAGTGAGGTACCTCTTTGGCCGACTGATAAAGGAGTGGCTCTCCCGTTACGCTGGTCGCGGGTTCGATCCCCGCCGCGGGCAAAACCTTTCCTTGTCTGGATTAATTTCTTGTGTGTTTCGATACACGCATAAGTTATGTGGGAGTGTAGTAAAGAGAAAAATTCCGGCATTTCAAGATTTTGCGCTTTTTTGATTGCTAAGGATAAGTAATTAAATTGGGCAGCTGTTGTGTTGGATAATAGTATATACAATAATATAAATAATGTGAGAAACATGGTAAACAAGCTGCAGAAATATTGCTCTGTTTATCATCGATGCTTACGTTTTCTTAACTTTTATCAACATTAGTTTTCTACAACTTAATTTGCAGGGGTAACTAATCCTGTCATATAATTATAATGAAAGTATTTTTACACACACACACACACACACACACACACATATATATATATATATATATATATATATATATATATATATATATATATATATATATATATATATATATATATATATATATATATATATATATATTTACGCAAATTTTTAACTAAATGAATTTACCTTTTCCAAACTTTCACTATAGAGTTTTATTGGCTTTTCTTTAATGTTATCATTTTCTTGGAAAATATTTGGACCTAGGAAACCTAATGAACTTAACACCTTGACGACTTTCTGCAGTTGAGCCACTGTAAGACCCATACGCACCATAAATCACCATTTTCACTGAGCAGTGTGAGCACGCTACGGTGAGAACATAGTGAAGTGAACCAGTTTGCCACCAAGCACCATTTGTTTACATGTGTGACGTCATCCGCGGTGCATTGTGGGTAAAACAGAAGCTTAGTGAGCTATCCTTATAGTATATAATCCTTACTGCCAAGATCATGAGGAAAATAAAAGGTGAGGCTTACCTGGATTTCTTACCTGGATGACCTTTCCCATGCTTGAGTAAACCGTCAGGCAAAGAACCGAAAGGTCTCACCAACCAATGCATAAATACATAAATACATAGGCTGGAAAGTGCATTGGGGATTCATTTCATATGGTCAGGGATAATAGTCGTAAAGCTTGTGGCCAAGAAAATCTTTTAGAGCAGCTTTGAAAGCACCAAGGTCTCTCGATCAGCTCAACAACTACAGAGGGAAGAGAATTCCAAGAGCCAACAACACGAACTGGGAAGAAATGACATACGCCGACACTCAAGGGAACAACGAATATGGGCAAGCTCGAAGACATGACCTCTTGTAGGCTACCCACAACTGGAGCAAACTGGAATAGTCTAGTCGAGTCAAAGGGGGCAACACGTACCATGCATGATCTTCCAACACTCAATCAAATCAGCTCTCAATAACCTCCCGCGAACAGAAAAAAAAGATCAAGAGCAGAAAGCCTGTCTGTATAGGACAAGTTCTCTAGGCCATCTATGTTTTTGGTCCACCTTTGCTGGACTGACTCTAGCTTAATATCACCAATATAGCCAGTGTTCCACACAACTGAGCTGAATTCAAGTAGAGGACGAACATGAGTAGTGCAGTGCCATCATAAAATCATGAGAACGGCATAGTGTTGATTTCAATAAATTGGAAGCCACACCACCTACTTTAATTGGAAGCCACAGAACGAATATGGTCATGAAATTTCAGTTTAGTATCAATCATTACCCCTAAATCTCTGCTCAGAGTGATAAATGGGATAGGAATATCACTAATGAAGTAATGCATGGTTGTAAAGGCCAGCAGGAGGGAGATCTTTGCCAAATCTTAGAGCCACACATTTGTCTGGGTGAAGGTTATCAATCAATCAGTGGGGCATACGGTGGGGGATACGTCGCCTCGCCCACCCTATGATGCCAAGCCCGGGGGTCCCTCTGGACGAGCCTCCATGCAGGCCTCCTTCCCAATCTGAGTACCTCCCGGCAGGATCTATCGATTTGCTCAAGCCACGAACTCCGTGGGCATCCCCTTGGCCTCCTCCACTCAGGATTCTCTCACAAAGACAACCCGATGAGCAGGATCAGCTTCCGGAAAATGTGCCACGTGCCCGTATAGCCGTAGTTGGCGTTGACGGACTATACAGGTAATATATATTAAATCAGTCTCACGGAGTAGTCGCCGGTTTGACACAAAGCCATTCCAGCGATATCCTCTCTCTCTCTCTCTTGCCATATTGGAGGAGGAGGACGATGAGCAGAGCACCTTCTTGGTCGGTGACTCTATGATTCGCCATCAGGTGGTTGAATTCTGTGGAAGAGTCCTCCACCGTAGGCGTAACTACTGTTATCCTGGAGCTTGAGTTGATGACATCACAGCTGCCCTGGACGAGGTCTCCGCTGAGGCTTCTAATGACTCACTCTTTGTTCTTCATACAGGTACAAACAACCTCACCACGACCCGGTCTGAGGAACTGCTGGGCAAGTACCGTAGGCTCATCCAGCAGTATAAGTCTAAATCCCCTAATATTTTGATTTCAGGAATTCTACCACGGACGTGGGATGAGAGCGACTTCTTCAGTAAGGCCTTCAGCCTCAACAACCGCTTACAGACTCTTTGCGGAGAGCTTGACGTTGAGTTCTTTAACGCCTGGGACAATTTCTACGGCCAGAGTAAATTCTTCCACAGGAACGGAATACACCTGTGGCCAACTGTAAAAATAATCCGAAATCCTTCTTCAGTTACATAAACAACAGAAAGGCGATCAGAAGTGGAATTGGACCCCTAACAAACAGCGACGGTGCACTAGTGACTGACAGCCAACACGTTGCAAAACTATTAAACAATTACTTTACCTCGGTGTTTAATACTAACAGTCCTCGCACCACCACCACCAACACCAGTACTAATGTAAATCCCGAGCATGCATTGCCTAACTTTGAAATAACAACCGATGAAGTCCTTAAAGCCCTCCAATCACTTAAAACAAATAAAAGTCCTGGACCTGACAAAGTATATCCTACTCTGCTCAAAGAAAAAAAGAGCGAAATAGTCTCCTCCCTCACAACCGTATTCAATATGTCCTTGTGACAAGGCATCGTCCCTTCGGATTGGAAAAAGGCTAATGTGACACTGATTTTTAAGAAAGGAGACAAAAAAGTACCAGGTAATTACAGGCCCATGAGTCTAACTTCGGTTGTAGGTAAGCTACTTGAGAGCATAATTAGAGACAAAATTGTGAGTTACCTTGAAAGCCACTCGTTAATTGGGAACTCACAACACGGCTTCTGTAACAAAAGATCCTGCTTATCAAACCTATTAACCTTTTATAACGACCTCTTCACGGTTTATGACGTAACCAAATCACTGGACGTAGTCTATTTTGATTTCCAGAAACCGTTTGATAAAGTCCCACATCATAAATTACTTTACAAATTAAAGCAAATAGGTATTGACGGTCAAGTATACCAATGGATCGCAAATTGGTTAAGCAACAGACAACAAAGAGTGGTGATTGACAGATTTAACTCAGAGTGGGCACCGGTCACTAGTGGCGTCCCTCAGGGCTCGGTTCTTGGCCCAGTGCTCTTCATTATTTACATCAACGATGTGGATGTCGGATTCAATAATTGCATTAGTAAATTTGCAGACGACACAAAGATTGGTAACTCGGTTCACACTGATGAAGACAGGCAAAGCCTCCAAGAGGATTTGCACAAAATTTCAGCTTGGTCTGATAGATGGGAGATACCCTTTAATGTAGACAAGTGCCAGGTCCTTCAAGTTGGAACAAGGAATAAGAAGTTCGATTACGAGAAGCATGGCGTTAAACTCAAAAGCATTCAATGCGTTAAGGACTTGGGGGTCAAAATCGCGTCAAACCTCAAATTCTCACAGCAATGCATCGATGCAGCAAATAAAGCGAACAGGATGTTGGGCTTCATTAAAAGAAACTTTTTATTCAAGAATAAAGATGTAATACTTCCACTCTACAATAGTTTAGTCAGACCCCACTTGGAATATGCAGTACAGTTTTGGTCTCCTCACCATGCAAAGGATTTGCTAAATTAGAAGGTGTTCAGCGTCAGGCAACAAAAATGATCCCTTCCTTGCGCAACAAATCTTACGAAGAAAGACTTTCCATCCTTAACATGTTCTCTCTTGAGAAACGTCGCCTCCGAGGAAAACTGATTAAATGTTTTAAAATACTTAATGGTTTCACGAATGTAGACAGATCAACATTGTTTATGATCGATGACACTTTGCGTACGAGGAACAACGGCGTAAAACTCAAATGTAGACAAGTAAATTCAGACTGCACCAAATTTTTCTTCACTAATGTTGTAGTGGAGAATGGAATAAGCTCCCACTGTCAGTGGTCCAGTGTAACACGATTGACTCCTTCAAAAACAAGCTCGACCGTCACTTCCATCAACTTAATATCAACTAGAGTTGAAATGCATTGTTTTGGAGCCTTCTGATTAACCCCTAAAGGGCCGGCCTGGGTGGTCATCTACAACATCCACAGGACCGGCACCTCAGCACCAAACACCGAAAATAGCCTATATTCACACACTTGATTCTGCTGAACTACAATGCAATAACAAATTACTTTGTCGTCATAGTCATCATCAACTCTTCTTCTTTTTAATTATTGCATGAAAACGTTTCTATGTGCTGTGGTTTTGGAGAAATATTGAGTTGAAGAGGAGAGACTTTTGGAGTTAGCGAGGCTCTTGCCGCTCTCGTTCGCTTGTGTGGCCTTGACTAGTGCGGATAATGAAAAATGCCCCCATGCTCTAATTCTTATATAGTCAATACTCTAAGCTTTCTCTATGTAACACAGTCTTGTGATGTGTGGTTTGGGAGTCATTGTAGCATACTCTTCTCATTCTCGTGTTGCTGGGCTCGCAGGCAGGTCTGGCAAATCGGACCCAGAATCCGTGTCACGCCTGTCCATCGTGAGGCGGGCAGATTCTGAAGCAGTAGCCTGAACATATCTCTGGCAGTGTTGCTAACGAAAAGCGGCTATAGCCGCCTCCGGCCCTTTAGGGGTTAATGTAGAATCACTTAGGTTTAAGGACAGATCACCTAGTCTGGACCATGGGGTGTGTGTGGTCTGATTTTCTATGTAAATCTCTCTCTCTCTCTCTCTCTCTCTCTCTCTCTCTCTCTCTCTCTCTCTCTCTCTCTCTCTCTCTCTCATACAAGTGACTGTTAAGTTTATGAATGAAAATCTTGATGGGTTATATGATTTTTTTTTTCTTACTGTTCAAGACTATGACTGAGGGTTTTCTGAGTAAAAAGTAAGTTTTAATTATTAATTTAATTCAAACTAATATACTTCCATAAGGTCATAGGAATTTTAAAATGTTTATACCTCTATTATAAATATTAAATAGCATTTTCTAATGAATAACTTTAAAGCACATACTCAAGGTACCAAACAGAGTCATAGAATACCATATCATACAAAACAATAAACTGATATAAAAGTCAGGATGGCAAGACTGATGTATTGTTATGAATGCCAAGTGCATCCAAAGAGGTTTTATCCTATCTAAATCTTACGGAATTTTAGCAAATAATAATCATCTAAAGAGTTGGATGCCATGTCCCCAAAACAGACAAGACAGACACATTGAAAAGGAAAGTGATTATTATATGCATGTACAGATCCCTGAACTGTCAATAATAGCAACTACTCTTTGCTTTATAGATACTGTATCCTTAAGCTAAACTAAACTACTATTTAGGTATTCTGAACACAAGGACCAGTCTGCCTCAAGGCAGTAAATCTTCAATAAGGCAGCAGCTGAGAGCATTTGTAAAGGGCTATGTATGGGATCTGCTTCAAACACTACAAACTGTTATGGCAAGTGTATTTCCCCTAAGGCTCTGTCAAAGTAAAAAATATATATATACTATATGGCTAAATTATAACAATGGGAGATAAAGCTGCAAAATAAAAGCACGATAAATTTTGCTCATAAGCACATAATAAACAAAACAATAGCATTAATACTAAGTGGCTATATTTAAATGCCACCATCATAGAATAACATTGAAATAAATATATTTTTTCTCATAGCCCTAGACACTAAACCACAGATTAAAAAAAAAAAAAAAAAACAAAAAAAAAAAAACAAAAAAGCCACATCTAGAAAACACTTTCACCAGCACTGTTATAATTCACTGCCTTTTGAACACACACAATGCTCTACATTTTCTGAATTTTAATTTCAAACTAAAAGGAAGCCACATTTTTATAATGATGAAGTTTCAATTTATGGACAGCATAGCACCATGACAGATTTTGATAGTTATGACAAGCTACTGGAACTGACACCATGACCTAAAGTGGCTGGAATGGAGGGACTCAAGAGGCATCATTGCACACCACATCTCTGCAGAAAGCAGATGCTTGCCCCATTTGTGCACAAGTGAAAAAAAATATATTGCTGCATATTTCTGAAGAGAGTTGAAAACTTATCACAAAAAAGTTATACACTGTAATTTCCTTTTTGAGGTGTTCATATTAAATCTCTTGAACTTTTTATAGTAAAAATTATATATACTCAACATTAGCTTGATACAGTAATTAACTTGAACCACAGCTGAAATATAAGAATACAATTTATTGACCAGCTTAACACAATGGGTCTTAAATTTGGCATCATTAGACATAATAAATTCACAACACAAGAAGTCTGCATATGCATCAGATGCATCAATAAAGCAAAACTTCCAAAAATCACCATACATATTTATAAATAAACCCCCATTGCAGTAAAGTTATCCAGATTCAGTAAGTAAACTGAAGTAGTTCTATGAGTACATGGTGTTTTCTACCCACTCCTCGAGGCTGAAGGTGGCCTTAGAAGTCTTGTCAGGGTCTCTCTCCTGGAAAATTTCTGGAACACAAAAGTAAAGATGTTGATATGACAGTCACTAAAAAGACATTTCATCAAGTCTTTATGAGATTGATGCAGTTATGGTAATGATGCTTGCAGAGGTTATTTTCTGAGAAAATATTTCACATATATATCCATGCTTAAAATACTGTTACTATACCACTCTCAAGGATTTAGCATTAACTGAAGGTATTCTATCTACTTTGTGAGTTATGCTAGTTAAAAGAACAGAATGAGAAGGATAAGTCAAAGTGAAAAGTCCTGTCAGTTAGGTGCATGACACACTCAGATGTATTTCTTGTTTTACTACCTTTGCATCATTTATCTAACAGTGCCCATCAACCACACTTAAGAGAGGATAATATTACTATTTTTCATGTTCATTTCTGACTCCAATATTAGCCAAACAATTCACCAGAATCGATTTTGTAAAACTTGACAATGAGAAGGCAACGTAACCATTTTGACACGAGTTTGGGGTAAAAGCATTTCACGAAAGGACAATCTCCAATCTTATGGATATTTAGTGAAAAAAAAATATATATATATATATATATATATATATATATATATATATATATATATATATATATATATATATATATATATATATATATATATATATATATATATTCACTACTGTCTCCAAGTTTGCGATAAATAGGTCGACGTTGCAGGTCGCAAACATTGAAATCGCAAACTTTGAACCATTATTCTTATGGGGAAAATTGAAAATCGTCGACATCTTGCGCTTGACCACCTGTCCGGGTGGCCAAGCGCATGTGTGCAGACGGCCCCGGCTGCGCGCTGGGCCCGAGCAGGGGTGCGTTTGAGAGAGCGACTCGGGGCGCCCAGGACATACCGGGCGCTCTCAAACGCGTGACGCCACATCACGGGTTGGCGACTCAGGACGTCCCCGGGTTCCCGGTTTGGAGAGGTGGAGCGCCTTCGTGCTGGGATGACGACATCAGCAAATATGGCTGCCCAAACAAACACATATAAGTGCTTCCATTGCATTTCACCTCTCTGTGCTGCCATAACCACTGCAGCTTCCTTTTCATCCTCTGTTGCAAGGAGCTTGTCGGCCAGAACAGCTAGTGATGCATGTTTAAACGTTGTCAGGAAGATCAGCAGACACCATTTTGCTGTCAAAACAGCTAGAGAGAGAGCAGCGGACGCCATTTTGCTGCTAGTGAGACGCCAATACCATAGCAATAACGAGGCTTAACTGAGAGGCGCACAAAAGCGTTTGATAGAGGGTTCTGGGTGGTCTGGGCGCCCGGGACGTCCCGACTCGCTCTCTCAAATGCACCCCAGCTGACCGGCGGCTGATGATGGTGATGGTGGTGAAGAGTGTTGGCGGCGTGACCTTTGCATCGGCGCTGCCTGAAGTTTTTTTTTGTCGGGGTCCATGTGTGTGTGTGGTTGTGTTTGTTATGGGTTTGGGCTTCTCAATTTGCTGATTCTTGTTTTCCACGTGTAGCACGGGATCCCTTTCTTTTCTTCCACCTCTTCTTTTTGAAAAAGAAGAGATGGAAGAAAGGAAAGGGGTCCTGCGCAACATGTGCGAAGTGAGAATTGGCAAATTGAGAAGCCTGGGCCCACAATGGGCACAGCCACACACACACGGGCCCCAGTGGAAATGCCATTTGCGTGGCACCGATGCAGGGGCCACGCCACCGACACTCATCATCACCATCACCATCATCAGCCACCCGTCAGCTGCTCGGACCCAGCGCGCGGCCGGGGCTGCTTGCACACATGCACCTGGCTGCCCGGATCCCACTTACCATGCTTCCTGCAGCCAATGGAAAGGCCAAGGGGGTGGGTAAGAGTGAGAATGGGAGTCAAAGACCACAACAAGGTGTGAAAAAACACGGTTTTAGCAGCCTTTTCCTTTTCCTTTTCCTTTTGGGTCATATCGCAATTTCAGTTTTCAATAAAAATAAAATTTTTGGGGTCCCTATCGCAAACTCGGTGAATCACAAACTTGAAACTCGCAATCCTGGCGACAGTACTGTATATGTATATATATATATATATATATATATATATATATATATATATATATATATATATATATATATATATATATATATATATATATATATATATATATATATATATATATATATATATATATATATATATATATATATATATATATATATATATATATATATATATATATATATATATATATATATATATATATATATATATATATATATATATATATATATATATATATATATATATATATATATATATATATATATATATATATATATATATATATATATATATATATATATATATATATTAAACCTCGTAAAACAGAGTAATTTGGGGAAACTTAGTCCATTAGTGCCGAAAGTCCATTAGAAGTAGCAGAAATTTAAAAATACGTATAATAGTACTGACTGCACTATAACAGTATATTTTGTAAAAAAGTCCCACCGGTCCCAAATCGATATACCTCATTGAAATAACACCTCTATTTAGTGCGAATTCCATTTAACAGTACCAAACTCTCGTTATATAGAGGATCTACTGTACTAAGGAACCAACATTGCTTAACTTCAGTGACTGGGTGATAAGTAGAACATCATCCATGGAGTACTTTCTGACAAGTTTCTCCCATGTATATAATATCTAGGAATGAAATCCAGGTCTACAAAAAGGATGAGAAAATTCCACAACTAACAAACCAATGCAAAACTGCAATGTCAGGATACATATTGTACATAGAGAAAGTAATAATGCCACTGCTTTTGTACTATTCACCTGCACCATGGTGTGGTACATAGCACATCTTAGTTTTTAGTAAACACAGTTATTGAAATTTAATGAGAAGTTAACACTCATTACTTAAGTAAATTACCGAGGGATTTGGGGATACTATTCATCATGCATTTGTGAGGTACAGTAATACTGATGCCTTCTCTGGAGCTTATCATATAACTGCTTAATACACATGATGCATATCAAGACAATTAATGGTGAAGATAGTTTATATATGAAAGGAGAAGATTAGTATTTTGATTACAACAGGATGCACACTTCAAATGGTGTGTGTTAGTCACTCCATCAGTGAGTAAGCTGTACAGTTGCTATATTATGAAGCTACTAAAACATTCTCAAGTAAGAACTAAATGTTAGACTAGTTCATTAGCACTCCAAGCAGTAGATAGAAAAGCCTCATTCCAGCAGAACCCCAACAAGATCTGTAAAGTCATAACTAAGGTGATTAGCAGAGATTCTGTACTCTCAAGTAGCTTTGGCTGTGTAATATTTAACAGATGTATTTTCAATAATCATTATGTACATCAAGATTTGGAATAATTATGATGATATCACTTTTCAATTTTATTTTATTAGTTTAGTCAGCCTGTAATGCTATTTTGAGTTTCCTCCAAAGGGCCGAATCACCCCTATGGAGGTAATTGACTCCCTACTTGAGAGCCAGTGGTAGATATAAATAAAGTGGTGTGTGCTGTCCTCCAACTGTGGTGCCTCACAACAGCTAGTCATTGTCAGGAAATGAATGACAGCAATGTCAAGACCATTGATTTAGAGGCTTGCTTAGTATTTTTACATAAGAAACCCTTTGCTTCATTTAGAGTATGTACACATTTAAGCACATATGCTTTGCTGAAAGGATGTTTGGAAGCAGCCTCTTAACCCATGACTGCATTACATGCTGGAAGATACAAGTAGTGGTTTATATCAGCTATTTATTAGGAATTCATTTTGTAGTACTTTATTCCTCCTCCTCCCCCTCCTGTTCTTCCTCCTCTTCAGGGTTCTCTAGCTGCTCAGCCATTAGCTCTTCATAGAATTCCTGCATCTTGTCTGGGTCATCCTGTAGGCCTGTAGAGGGTACCAAGGTCACACATGGTCAGCATGTAGTGACTGCAGACAGCTGCTCATTGTGTCTCACAGCATCATATGAGTGCGCATATAATCATCTCCGTTAATATAAGTTATTGGGGTATTAGGTAGACATTTCATCACACAAAATGCAAATGATGAAAGTTTAGCTAAAAATCTACTAAAATACAACAGAGGATAGGGTCTCTACATACCACTTCTAGGATGAGAGTTGGCACATGTTATATATTGTGGAAGCTACAAACTTCGCTACTTTCCTGAATTGAGTTTTATAATCAGAGATGTCTCAAATAAAATAATATCATGTAGATTCTTGTGGCTCTGGACTACCTGAAGTTATGATTAAAAATTAGATCATCTGTGCCAAGTCTACTTTAGACAAGTTATATTCTTAGCTGTTTGCCTTACCTGGGTTCATGAGATACAAATTAAACAGCAACCAATTCCTTCTAAATATTCTTTTCCTGCAATAAATCGATATGAGTCACATTGGTGGTAAGCTCCTATGAGAACATCCAAGTCCTCTCTTAAAGAATCTAAACTTTTACTCACCCATCATGGTCTTCAACTTCACAGAGCACATGATGAAGTCATCAAATGACACTTTGCCATCCCGGTCCCCATAGCGCAGCATGAGGGCATCACAAACATGGTTATTGAGGCGATAGCCAGCAGAGTTGAGGGCCTGACGCAGTTCAAATGAACATAGTTGGCCGGAGTTGTCCTTGTCATATAGCTTGAAGGCATTCTGTGTGGAGAGATCATTAAAGGTATGCATAAGGTATTGCTAAAGGCTCAATGACATCTTATGTGAAAGTACCAAACTGCATCCTATAAATGGTGCATGTATATGCATGAATGATCTATGCCAAGCCCAGTATGGAAAAACATACTCTTCCACACCTACCTTCCACAGTCTGATATCCATCCATAACTGCAGGAATTCTTGGAGACCCAGCTTGCCTGAGCGGTCCACATCCATCATGGCAATCATGCTACGACATACATCTTTGCTGAAGCCCTCAAAGTTGAACTCTGCCGGTGACAACAAGCATTTAGTGTTTGGACAAAAAGTATTGCTTGGTTTCAAGAATAAGCGAGTGGTGCAATAACAGACTTTTTCACATGATATTGTTAATTCTTGATAATAGCTGGCACATAATGTAACTGTGGCAGAGTAGGGGTTGTCGATGATGCCAAATTAAAATGAATATTTAAATAAATACATATAATCTTGTATGAGATGGAAACAGTTCTGCTCAAAAATATGATATACTACAATTATGATTATGGTTAGTAATATGTTACTGTCAGATGATTTAAAAATGCAGTCTATATTTACTTTTTAACATATTATTTATCCACAGGAACAACTCAAAAGGTTTGTGTAAATGCTATATTCGAAGTGAGCCCTTCACCTGGTTAAGATGAAAAGATACTATAGAGATAGTTTTAGTCAAATTGTTGAACCTGGTGCTTTGGAATGTGCACTTTAGTAAACCTGTGGAATCTGTTAATTCAGAATGTTGAAAAAGAAGCTTGCAATATCTAGCATCACGGTGGTATTATGTGGGAATTAGGTTGATACTAAACATAGAACATGGAGGCTACAGTGACAATGTATATGAAATAGTGTAAGTAGGACTATGCATACACCAATCAAGCTGTTTTTAGGACTTGAAAGTATGAGATCACTGGATCACAAATTCACTACTGCACAAAGCCTGTGTATCATACACACAAGCAGTGATATTTGGCATATATATTACAACTATTCTAACACTTAAGTGCACATTTATACTGTCAAGGGAACAAAGTTTATTGTAGATTGAATATTGTAAGAATAATTTCCAATCAAAACCTAAGTTTGTTGACAAACATATTATCATTAGCTTTGTGCCACAAAAGGCAAATTTCAGAAAATAATTAGATACCATATATTTGAACTTTTTTGCATTATAGAAGGCATCATGATTGTCAATTTGAACTGTGACACTAATTTGTAGTATGTACCTAAGAAAGATGTGTTATATTAAGACCTTCACCTTCAACCAACACAGAACAAGTAAAATACGACCATGGTTTTGTTTATCAAGTGTAATTAGCTCAGAGCTATGAGGGAAAAAAAATAATATGAGACTATGAAATTGAAATCTAGCAAATCAGTTCTTATTGGCCTCATAAAATATTGACCTGGGAGTATTTCAGTATTGCTCATGTGTTGTAATGCAACCAGAAGGTAGTGTAACTCATGCAGTAGCTGGTGTTGGGTGTGTTTTTGATCTCTTACCGAACACTGATGATGGACAGCATGACAACATATGGAACACACAACATGTATATTAGAATGTGTCTGAAACTTAAACTACATGCAAGGTCCAGACCTCGGTATTTTAGAAAAACTTCAATAGCACAATGAAAAATCTCAAAATGTAGCACCACTGAGTGCCAATGGATCGAACCTGGTCCTTCTGAGTAGAAGTCAGGGCAGCAAACCAACTGAACTGTTGATGAGCTAAAAGGTCACTGTACCAGGGGCCACTTCATAAAAGGTGGTGGTGGCCGAGTGGATAGCGTGACGGTGCCGTGTTCAGGATGACGCGGGTTCGCGCCCCGCCCAGTGCCGCAAGCTGGGATTTTTTAGTCACCGCCGAGTGGCCTAAGACTACCCACGTACTGTCCAGAAGACCACCTATCAACCCGAACTCTAGATTCTAGGATTAAATATGAGCTCTGGGGGGCAGCATGAGCCAATGTAAGATGGCGCCACTATAAACACTTGCCTGTGCCACGATTGGCTGTGGCCGCCCATCAGGCCGTCAAACCTCAAATTCTCACAGCAATGCATCAATGCAGCAAATAAAGCGAACAGAATGTTGGGCTTCATTAAAAGAAACTTTTTATTCAAGAATAAAGATGTAATACTTCCACTATACAATAGTTTAGTCAGACCCCACTTGGAATATGCAGTACAGTTTTGGTCTCCCCACTATGCAAAGGACATTGCTAAATTAGAAGGTGTTCAGCGTCGGGCAACAAAAATTATCCCTTCCTTGCGCAACAAATCTTACGAAGAAAGACTTTCCACCCTTAACATGTTCTCTCTTGAGAAACGTCGCCTCTGAGGAAAACTGATCGAATGTTTTAAAATACTTAATGGTTTCACGAATGTAGATAGATCAACATTGTTTATGATCGATGACACTTTGCGTACGAGGAACAATGGCGTAAAACTCAAATGTAGACAAGTAAATTCAGACTACACCAAATTTTTCTTCACCAACGTTGTAGTGCGAGAATGGAATAAGCTCCCACCATCAGTGGTCCAGTGTAACACGATTGACTCCTTCAAAAACAAGCTTGACCGTCACTTCCTTCAACTTAATATCAACTAGAGTTGAAATGCAACGTCTTGGAGCCTTCTGATTAATGTAAAATCACTTAGGTTTAAGGACAGACCACCTAGTCTGGACCATGGGGTCTGTGTGGTCTGATTTTCTATGTAAATCTATGTAAATAAAGAAAGCCTACCAGCGCTATAAGCAATTACGTGACCTTTTAGCTCATCAGTGGTTTAGGTAGCTTGCTCCCCTAACTTCTACTCAGAAAGCCCAGGTTCGATCCTTGGCACTCATGTTGCATTTCCAGACCTGGGTAGTTGTGGAGGCTTTGCTGTTAGTGTTTGATTCTTTCATTATTAAACATACAGTCATCCCTCAAATAATACGGTTTCCAATAGTTTGGTTTCGGTTTTATGTGGATTTTCATAGAAGAGTTTTTTAGGATTTTTGAATTTCCTGATGAGCAGGAAATTTAAAAATCCTAAAAAGATCTTCTATGACAATCCATATAAAACTGAAACCGAACTATTGGAAACTGTACTATTTGAGGGACGATGTAAAAAGTATAAGGGCTAATTATAAATAAAAACACAGGTTCAGAAGTACCTGCATAAAAAATTAACATAAGATGGAGGGGAACCTTGGATATTTAGGTTTTTAAATGTTTCAAATTTCCAGTAACTTTGGCTATAAAGCATGAAGCAGTATTAAAATCTATATTACTGTCACATAATTATGAAATACAGTACATACATACATACTGTACATATATACATGATATTAATGTCATGAAGGTAATACTGTCTGACATGTGATCTACTAAACTACTATACTATGGTTTTGCATATAGTATCTTTAACTATGCTAGTATTTGTAGCTTTGCATTTAGCAGTTTCATTCTAAAATAGCAATAGTGTATCACTAACCTCTTGTCAGGGCAAAGTTAAGGACATCCTGCAGCTCCTTCCAGTCAATCTCTAAGTCATCACCAGCAACTTTCCTGAAGAAGGCATTGATCCTCTCATCAGCCTCCACTTCCTGTGTATCATCCTCAGGTTGGACCTTTGCGGAGACATAACGTTTATCAACATGTGTCTTTTCTTCAAGGGAAAGTTATGTTAGTGCTGAATAAAAGACACACACACAAAAAAAGATTGGAATCTTAACACAACACACGCTGACCAGTATGCCATCACTGAAAGCCTGTCTTTAGTAGTCTATTTTAGCAACATTGCAGTAGCTTTATTTCTAAAATTTATGCTGAAAACTTGCCTGTACAAGAAACTGACCAGCAGAAAATGATAAATAATAGTTTCTATAGTCCGTGCCTGTACAAGAAACTGACCAACAAGAAACGATGAATAAAAAGTTTATTTATGTATTAAAAATTATGTAATAAAAGTATTTGAATATACAAATACTACTAATTACCATCTTTGCACAGGATATTTTATGGCATGATCTAAAGTGCTTTGATACAAATGTTTATTTTATACCAAGATCCTTGAAGTGGGAATGTCAAGATAAACTGTTTTAGGGATTAAGGGATAAGAATAATCACTTGCACATTTACTTCAAATTACTTGTGCCGATCACATGCATGCTAGAAATAAAACAACAAAGCTAAAAAAAGAAAATACTGGTGATAATAAATAATGGTGCATTCATTAGGGTAACATGCAACTGTAATTTGTGATTAAAACCTTGCTTTGTTTCAGTAGATATGCTGCTTCATTCATAAGTAAAAAGATTTTGAGTCACAAATTTAATCAAACCAATGAAAACATGAGTCATATAAATCAAAGGATGAAAGTGGATATTCCAATTCTGCTTTTATCCCCTTTTTTGTAAGGGAACATCATGTATATCCAGATGTCAATTTCTCAAATCATAAACTGCTCCAGGCATGAAACAATTGAGTCCAATCAGGTGAAAAACAACAGTCAGTCCATTTGGAAATCATAAATCATAAAGTAATCAGAATTCATGCTCTTTTCATATCTCGCTGGTAAAGCTGCCAATGCACGCTGCCATCTCCAACACTTACTCTCTTCACTTGTGAACCTCGGCCATCCTGTTCATCCTGTATACGTGGGAAAGTCAAAAGTGAAGTGGGTGAGTTACAAACAAGCAATGTAAGGGTTAGTGCACAGAGAGAAAAGGGATTAAGAATGCTGTGGTTTTCTGCTCTAAGGAAAGCAAAGCCCAAGAAAATCAGAATGGGTCAGCAGGTGAAGCAAATGCTAAATGGTGACTGGTACTCACAAGCAGTTTCAATGGAAAGGATCTACAGGAGGGGAATTTCTACTTTTGAGAAGAATTTTTATTTTCTTATACAATTTCAGTTATGTTTGGCAGACTGCGCCCTGATTCTTGGATGTAAAGAAATGAAGCATACAATAATGAAAATGAAAGCTACACAAATACTAAAATTAATATAATTGTACGGTTTTGGTGAAAAATTAATCTTGATAAAATTATTGAAAAGTTCAATATTTTCAAGTGCTGAAAACCATGGGTGGTGCACAAATGCTATGCATATTCAGTTAAGATCATCCGAGGGTACTTTAAATATCAATGGATTTTTACGATTTTGTAACACGTACATCTAAACTGAGTGTTTACCACCAAGTGGAGACAATGGCTGAGTGGTTAGTGTGGTGCCACCGCATCCAGGAGGACACAGGTTCAATTCCTGCCTGCCACCACAGCTGGGATTTTTCAGTCACTGCCAAGCGGCCTAAGACTACCCACATGCTGCCCTGAAGACTACCCATCAAAGTGGACTCTAGATTCTCTCTCTAAAGAGAAGCTCAAAGATAAGCTCCGGGGGTCAGTTTAAGCCAAGCACGGTGGCGCCACCATAAACACTTGCCTCCGCCATAATGGGCTGGGGCCAACCATCAGGCCCCACCAAGAAAGCCTACTGGCACCATAGAAAAAAAATACCATAATAATAATAATAATAAATAAATAAATAAATAAATAAATGAAATAAAAAATAAAGAAAACATCAGGGCATTTGAACAGCCCTCTCCCAAAAAATGTTTTAGAAAAATTTGTTAAACATTACATATTCAATTAATTGACCAATGCTGATGGGCTCCCTCCCCAGATGCACCTTATAATAAAAGTTGGTCATTAGAATTTTAAATTTCCTTACAGTTTAGTTGGGAAATGTTTGTTTCTGTGGTAGTCTGGAATATGTTTTTAATACATGTGATTATTTCTCTCTAATGATGCAGGGCTCATCATAAACAGCCAAGTAGTTAGGCAAATATTTCCAAATCTAAACTTTTTGTGTGGTTTTGAGATAATGAACAACAAAGTTTCTTTCCTATTCCCTTATTCAACCCCTTTGTAAGTGAGACCTAGATGCAAATAATCATGATGCATCAAACTTGGTACATTCTATGGCATCCTAGTTTATAAAGTATGGCTGGAATGTAGTACCTTTTCTGAAAGGTATTATTTGTTAAGGGTAATGATGTTAAGAGATACCACCTTACTCAGTGTTGTCAGATTTACTCTATTTAGAACCCTCCAGGCTCATATTTTTACTATAGAAGAGTTTTCATTTTCTATTCCATTGTTTTGGTTCACTACTAGTTCAGTCTGTGCCACCTATACTTTTAATAACTTTATTATGGCTGTATGCCTTTTATAGACTCAAATAATGTACATCTTTACCATAGAGCCTCTAGACACCAGTAAATGCAATAAGAAATAAAATTTCTGAGTTGAGAAAATTTTGAGAACACTTGCTGTTTGTGCACACAAAACACAATGCAACATCATTTTGGGGTGCTGGGAGCTTAAAAAATCAATGATAATTTGTTAGTTTTTTTTGCAAATTTTGCTTTAATATTAAGTTCTAAAGTTCTATAATATGAAATGGCTAAAATTCACTAATCAGGTTAGAGTTTGAATAAGAAAAAAATTAGATCCTTATAACTAATTGGAGTGTGCAAGTACTGTCCAGTGAACATCTAGCAAAAATTTATAGTTCTTGGTTAATTCTAAACATGCAAATGGCTGGTGATTACATCTGTGCAGAACTTAACCATAACATGCCAGGAAACAGTAATAAAAATCCTGAAGAAAATCTTTGTGTGTACCTTCATGCAAGGTTTTACTCAATTATATGATTCACCACTCTTCAAAAGGGACCTATGCTGAGGTGTGTGTTACCTTATCAGCCTATGATGTCATCCCTACATGCCCCTCCATTAAGTCTCTATGCAAACACCTTCCTCCAACCAAGTACCTCCTAGCAGGAACCACTGACTTGCTCTAGACGCAAGCTTTGTAGAAGGCCCCTTGGCTTTCTCCACTCAGGGTTGTCTGTTACAGATACAACCCAGTGGACAAATTTGACTTTTAGGTAGCATGCTACAAATCCATATAGCTGGAGTTGGCATTCACAGAATATGCAGGTAATAGGCCTAAATTCAGTTTCTTGGAGTAATTGCCAATTTGATAAAGTCATTCCAATGATACCACATGATTATATAAGACACATTATTAAAGGCATTGATTTGTTTCTTCAAGTAAGACAGGGGGCACAGAAGACTTGAAAATGCAAATTATTGTCCTGTATAGGTACTGCCAATGTCACTACTCAGGTTAAGTGAGTCCATAACAATGGGGGCAAAGCCAGTCAGCCAGAAGACTTCTTGCAGTGACCTGCTGTTGTTCTGAACTACGCTTACATGTATTGAAAGTTTTTCAAGATCTTGATGTCCTCATTGCATAAATGAATGGACTATACTGTTTCATCCAGTAAGTCTCAAAACACATGTACTTGATCGTGGTTCAGGAGACCTGAAGTCCCAAGGACTTTGCCTCCTTGTGCAGTGCCTCGGGAGCCATCAGTTCAGAAACTTGGTGGGGGATTACTGTATCATTGGTAAAAACAAGGTCAGTGACCCTGGGATTGCTGAAAGGTGCTCCACACTGACTTTGGTTCATAATTCTACCTAAAACTTAATCCATACATGTTTTTGAGAGGTGGCAAGCCAAGTATGCAGCCCTGCTTTACTCCCATGTTCAAAGGAAACAAACTGCATATGCCCTTACACACATCACTGCACTCAGTCTCAGAGTACAGGCCTCTCAATAGATCAGCAATCCTTGTAGTAACCTTTGGGAGTTGCTGGAGATCCCAAAGCATCTCACGATACATTGAATCTACCTTTCCTAGATCGCCATTGGGTGGAAGCATCCCCTGTCAAAACCCATGTTGGCAGTCCACTTGTACGAGCTTTAGGGAAATCCTAGAAGAACAGCAACAGGAACAGAGGCAAGACATAGAAAAAGAAGTTGTGAATGTACTAAAAAATAGAGAAACAATGGTGAGGGACATGGAAGAAAAGAAAAAATGTGTCATAGTGTTTGCCGTAAAAGAGCAAAAAAAAAACAGTGAAGACTCAGAGAGAGAGTTACGAGAGGAGTAAGGTGAAAAGTATATTGAGAAATATGAATACTGAAGAGGAGGAAAAGTTTGAGGAAGAAGTACATGAAATAACTAGATTGGGAAGATACGACGAAGGAAAAAACAGACCATTAACCCGGTAGCAGCGATAGGCCAAATCTGTGGCTTTACCATGTACCAGCGACGGGCCAAATTTTTGCCCTGATATAAACCCCCCAAAATAGATGATGCATAAACTGATCACAAATGCACTGATATTAATTGTGAAATGGTTTGCACAAGTGATGATTTTTTCTCATTTTTCTCGCTTACAGGGGCCTTTAAGAAAAATGACCCACGCAGCTACCGGGTTAAAGATAAAGCTAAGGTCCCAAATGGCAACAGAAACAATACTAAATAGGTCATGGAAACTAAACAACTCTGAAGAATATAAGCAAATATATGCGAGGAGAAATATGTCAGAGAATGAAAAAATGCAAATAAAGGAAATCATAAATGAAGCGAAAAAAAGAAATAATAAAAGATCAGAAGAAGAAAAGATTTTTTGGGGGAGAATGAAGAACGAAAACCGATGAAGTGGTGGATAGGAGCCAAAAAGAGGGAATAAGGGTGTTGACAGAAAGAAAGCGGTTTAGCGTAAGCAAAGCTAACTCTTTAGTTAATGGATTAGCAGTTAGCGAAGCTAACTTTTCGGTTAGCGGTGCCCATCACTGCATACTACACAGTAAAAACTAAAGAAGAGAAAACATGGTTTGGATGGAGGTGTGAAACAGCAAGAAGAAATAGAAATAAAGCATGGAGGAATTTAAAGAAAAGACCAAATAAGAACAACAGGGACAAATATGAAAAGCAAGAAATGAATATGTGAAAATAAGGAGAGAGGAGGAAGCTAAATTTGAAAGAATAATAATTTTTAAATGTAAAGCAGAACCAAAAATGTTTTATAAATTCGTAAGCAGGAAGTTAAAAAGAAATGAAGGAGTGGAAAGGCTAAAAGAAAAAAAGGGAAAGGCTGAGGAATTGGGAATCTCCCTCCTGTTCAGCCAAGTGTTCATGTGACAACGGCCGAAGAGTAAGCATAGTACCGATTTTTAAGGGAGGCAAGAGAGAGGACCCATTAAATTACAGACCGGTATCACTCACTAGTGTGGTTGCGAAGATATGTGAGAGACTGGTTAAAAACAGGTGGTCAGATTTCTTAGAAAGTGAGAAAATTATCTTGGATTGCCAGTTTGGATTCAGGAGAGAGAGATCTTGCGTCACCAACTTGTTATGTTACTACTCAAGGGTGACAGATTTAATAAAAGAGAGAGAAGGCTGGGGGGATGGAGTATACCTGAATTTGAAAAAGGCATTTGACAAAGTACCCCACAGAAGACTAATTTGGAAAATTAAAAATAGGGGTGGAGTGGGTGATGGACTGATTAAGTGGCGGGAGGACTTCCTAACTAACAGAGAAATGAGGACGATAATCAGAGACAGGGTTTTCAACTGGTGCCCTGTGATGAGTGGAGTCCTGCAAGGTTCGATGTTGGCACCAATAATGTTTGCTGTTTATATAAATGATATGGTGGACGGAGTGTCCAGCTATGTGAGTTTGTTTGCAGATGATGCAAAGCTATTGAGATGAGTGAAAAATGTGAAGGACTGTGAGGCATTGCAAAGGGACCTGGATAGAATTTGGGAGTGGAGTGGTACATGGCAGATGGAGTTCAACCTTGGGAAATGTAAAAAAATGGAGTTTGGTAGGAGTGGTAGAAGATGTGATTATGATTATAAGATGGTTGGTAGGAGTGGTAGAAGATGTGATTATGATTATAAGATGGGAAGTGATATAATATGCAGAGGAGTGGAGGAAAAAGATTTGAGAGTGATGGTCTCAGAGAACATGTCACTGGACAAACACATCAACAGGATAACGGGACAAACTCTGAATTTGCTGAGGAACATAAGGACGGCATTTGTGTACTTGGATGAGGAGATGATGAAGAAAATTATAGTTACAATGATAAGGCCATGGTTGGAGTATGCAGCAATGGTCTGGTCTCCTCACGAAAAGGAGTACATAAGGAAGCTGGAAAGAGTGTAGAGAGTGGCAACTAAGATGGTACCAGAACTTTGAGATCGGACTTATGAGGAGAGACTCAACAGAATGGGGCTCACAACCCTGGAGAGAAGAGGAGAAAGAGGGGACCTGATAGTGGTGTACAGGGTGGCGAACGGAGTGGAGTATTTGGACAGAGGGGACCTGTGTGTGTGGAACGAGAGAGAAACGAGAGGACATGGAAAGAAGATGAGGGCGACCACGTGTAGGAGAGATGTGAAAAAGATTAGCTTCCCAAACAGAAGCATTGAGCTGTGGAATAGACTGGAGGAGGAGGTGGTTTGTGCAAGAAACATTCATGATTTTAAGGAAAAGTTGGATAAGAGTGGATATGGAGACGGGACAGCGTGAGCATAGCTCTCTTCCCGTATGTTACACACGTAAATACACACACACACACACACACACACACACACACACACACACACACACACACACACAATCATAACTTTTTTTTTTAGAGAGATTTATAAACTTAACCTGTGACCATTACCAAATTCCGAGAGGCTAAAGGGTTTTGAAAGAAAATATCTTGGAGCTAAAAAGTCCCTAACACATCTAGCTTGCTCCTATATTATTTTTTGTCATTTAAATCTCCTCTTTAATTTTTTATCTAGTAACCAAACCACCTCAGAGTGCTACATTTAATCACCCTCCAACTATATCTATCCTCTTAATCCCACTCATATAGTAATCCTTCTGTGCATATTTTGATCACTCACTCTTTACAAATGGCAAACACTTCCATTTAAAATGTTTCAGAAGCAAAGAAGTGACAGCTCTACTGCTGGTGGTGTGTGCATCAACAATGTGTACAATAAGTACCAACAGTACCAAAACTTTTGAAGGTAACTTAGCTGTGCTGGAACCAATGTGCTTATAAATACTGTACAGGCAACAAAGTACTTACAACCTTCCTCACTCCACTCACTCACCCTGTCATCCACCTGTCCGAAGCCCACATCTTCATCATTTTCTCTGAAATAGTGAGATTAATAAAATAATCATAAAACAACTTGAAACTGAACAAGATAACAATGACAATAAGATGACAAATAAGTATACAATGACAGTAAGAGAACTTCAAGCTTTTTGCAAGTTAATAAAAACTGAATACTAGTAAAACATTTTTGTTTCATCTCATTCTGGCTAATCAAACCATGTAGCCAGCATGTACAGTCACTATAAAAGAAGTAAACCAACAGGCACCATTTACTTACTCCATCTCATTAGCTTTTTCAGAGAATACTCTCAGAATGAATTCTCCTTCCTCATTAGGCTCAAAGGTAGATGGCACAATACAGTATGTGCCAGGGGGCAGCTTGAAACGGCATGAAACCTCTCTCATGTTGATGAAAGATGGGGAGCGAGCAACTGATGCTGAGTACTTGAAGAATTTCAGGTCCAGTGGCCGAGGAACACTGTCTGGGTCCCGCAACTGAGTAGCAAAAGTGATACTTAGTTCTTGTTTAACATCCATGTGATAGCTTTACACTTCAAATATCAAAGGGAAAGGCATGCTTAAAGATTAATTATGAGTGGCAATTAATTTTTACTTTGCAGATTATTCTTTACTGCACAAAAACTAGGTGCATTTACCTCCAAGACTTGCTTCTTTTCATCCTCTTGCAGATTAATCTTTTTGTTTCTACTTCCTGTAATTCATCTATGACAGTATTACCTGACCTCAACTGTCTCCAAACACTGTGATTAATTTTGCAATTGTCATCAATAAATTAAGAGGACTGCCATCCAAAATATATATTTTTGTATATAACCCTAGATGACTACATTTGATGTTATCCATAAACAATTATGCAAAATAATCTGCTATTAATTCTTAAACCATATAAAACCATCAAAAATTTAAATCATGCCCTTGACAAAACTTTGGCTCCTTTAACCATTTTAGGATTTTTTTTATTAACTCACATGATAAATTGCAAAGCCAATAGTAAGGCACTCCAGGCCAAGCTTCCTTTGTGAGCGGCGATTCTTCTGCATCAGTGCCACAATCACTGTGCACTTGTTGTCATCATCATCATCATCCACCTCACTCAGAGTGATCCTGTACTGTGGGTTGTGCCAGAATGACTCTGTTGATGACACATACAAATGAGATAATTCTCTCTCTCTCTCTCTCTCTCTCTCTCTCTCTCTCTCTCCATATATAATAATAATAATAATAATAATAATAATAATAATAATAATAATAATAATAATAATAATAATTATAATAATAATGGTAATAACAACAATAATAATAATAGTAATAATAATAACAATAACAACAATAACAACAATAATAATAATAATAATAATAATAATAATAATAATAATAATAATAATAATAATAATAATAATAATAATAATAATAATAATAATAATAATAATAATAATAATAATAATAATAATAATAATAATAATAAGCATAAAAAAATATTGCAATAGACTTCAAGAGCAAAGGTTGTTCATTTAATCAGCCATTACACCCACCAAGGAAATTCCTACAGCCACCAGCGGTAGAGCCCCTGATCCAGGCCCCTTCAAAGACACTCATCTCCCACTTGTGCTGGACAGAGCTAGTGATGTCCTCATCCTCCAGGGAGTCAGGATTCAGGTTGGTCATCTCCAGCATGGTGAAGTTGGTAAGGAAGTCCTGCAAAGTTTAGTCAGACACATATATGAGTACAGTCCACAAGCTTATCCTTTACCTAAACTGCCAGTGACTGCAAGGACAAATAATTTTTGAAAACATGAATTAAGAACTTTAATCTGTACCCTTGTAAGTTATATAAGAGGAGAGGTGAGCAAGAGTTACACATGAAAAGAAAGTAGTGGGATCCTTGAGATGAATGATGTAAGAGAGGATAGTGAGCAGGTATGGGTATGTATGAAATGGAAAAGGAATGACTGACTTGACTGACAAAGAGAGAATATGAGATAGGCTGTGGCAAAGTGATCAAATGCAATATGCTGAAGTAGCCTGGTAACTTTGAGAGAATGGTATAAGATGAGATGACATGGATGATCTACATGAGTGAGATTAGGACATGAGAGTGAAAGTATGTTGAGTAAGAGCCAAAGTTTTAGAATACTTTAGAGCAGCAGTTCCCAGCATCCTCGCACTCGTGACCCTTTTCCCAAAATCTTGCAACCCACATGACTCCCAGATATTAACAGTTTTGCACATTTTTTAAACTTATTTTCACCCATACCTGGCTCTGACATGCCTCAAAAGGCACCCTGATGTTCCCTCTTAACACTCACCAGCAGGAGCACACACCATCAACAGAATAAAAGCATAGAAAACAATCTCAAAACAACAGGCTATGTAAAACATTCACCTCAGCTGTTTCTAGCAAGGCTTCACGACCCTCTTGCCAATCCTTGACGATCCCCTGGGGCAGTGGTTCCCAACCTTTTCAAAGCCACAGACCAGTCGAGCAAGTGAAAAAATTCTGCGGACCAGTGCCATAGGCATAGATCCAAGCATACACTGACATTTATATAGTCCAAATACATACTTTATTTTTTTAGCAATTTAAAATTCAGTGGGACAATACCATGTAATGTAATGTTTCACATTATACAAAGGAAAGTGATTATAAAGGCTAAATTCAAATGTATGCCATGAGGGAAAAAATACTACACTAACTACAGCACTTAGTACTACAGTAGGCATGAAAAAGAGTAGCTGTCATGGTGATAGATTCATGTACCTATTGCAAGGTCTATCAATACACCAAAACGTAATATCTCATATTTTACAAATGAAATTAGAAATCCGATCTCCCTCTCGCTAGCTTTAGCTCCTCTTCTCTTTTTTCTTCTATCTTTCTTCTTTTCTCTCATTCTCTTTCTTCTTCTTTTCTTTTTTTTTCTTCTTTCTTCCTCATCTGTCCAGCGGGTGTTACACCATACTCTAAACATTTTTATTAAATTTTTATTTCATTATAACTAATTATTTGAAAAAAAAAAAAAAGTTTTTACAGATTATTTTCTTAAATCATGAACAAAACAAAAAGTCACTAGCAAAGCAATTTGGCGGACCAGCAAATCTTAAGCCACGGACCGGCACTGGTCTGCGGACCATAGGTTGGAAACCACTGCCTTAGGGGGTCGCGACCCACCAGTTGGGAAATCCTGCTTTAGAGAACCAAGGGCAGGAGACAGAGAGGACTACACAGAGAAATAACAGTATATAGAATGAAACCTAAAAACTTTACTGATGTGGCCACCAATGAAAAAAACCATGAGGAATAAATGTAGGACTAGACAGATAGGTACATAGATACATATTATCAATGAATACTTTCATGAAGAATGTATGAGTAAGTAACTTTCACATGATACACAATGTAGGTACTTCCAGCATGATAATAATAATAGTAAGCTTTGGCTGTGGGAAAGAGCTTTATAATATTATTACCAATGAGTGAGACCCATCACTAACCTTGAAGGACATCCAGAACTCTCCATCATGTTCAAAGGTGAGGCCCATCTCTTCCTTCTCCTCAGGAGGAATGAACTGCCATTCTTGACTTTTGTCACTCCAAGGGCCAACCCATTCAGCCTCATTGCCCCAAGGATTTCGAATGCGGACCAGAGGGATCTTGCCAGAAACTCTAGGTGTCTGAATTTCACAGAACTTGATGCGAGTGATGGAGTACGCATGACCACGAATCAGACCATTGTCACAACGTGCCTCCACCTCATTGGGGTCTGGCTGCAAGGAAAACATAAGAATATACCAATGGGAAATATGGAAACATGGTTCTGACAATTCAAATCATATATGCACTCACTTTTCCATGAATGCTGAGATTCCTGTTTTATGGAAAAAAAAAGAAAAAAAGTCTGATCAACATCATTCTCTTCATCAAACAGTACACCCAACAGAATGTTCATGTACAGTAACCCCTTGATAAGTCATACTTGGTAAGTCAGAATTTGAAAGTGTCTGACATAACAAGAATTGGTTACTCAGTATTAAAACATTGTCTGACTTGTCACGGTGAATGCTACACTTTTTCAACTTTCTCACTTGGAGCTGATTTCTTTCATACACACACACACACACACACACACACACACACATATACAGTCAAGTTGCGTATGACGCGGATTTGTAAGGCGCGGTTTCCTATGACGCGGTATGGTTTCAGAACCGTATGTTCAGATCACGCGAGTAAAACCATCTATGACATGGTTTGTGGTCTCCCCTGTAGTGCATTTGAGAGAGCGACTCAGGCCGCCTGGACCACCCCACGTCATTTCAAGTGTGTGATGCCGCAGCCCGATTTCAGGAAGATCAGCGGACACCATTTTGGTGCCAGGTAAACGTCCTCCAGGAAGATCAGAGGATGCCATTTTGCTGCCAGAACAGCTAGTAGACGTCCTCAGGAAGATCAGCGGACGCCATTTTGCTGCCAGTGAGACGCCGTTACCATAGCAACAATGAGGCTTAACTGAGAGGCGCACAAAAGCGTTTGATAGAGGGGCCCGGGTGGTCTGGGCGCCCGGGGCGACCCGAGTCGCTCTCTCAAAAGCACCCCTGGGCTGCGTTTGAGAGAGCGACTTGGGCCGCACGGACCGATCCGCATGCTTTCAAACGCGTGACGCCGCAACACGAGTTGCCAATTCGGACCCCTTGCTGCAGCTCTGTTGGAGAGGTGGAGCGCCTCCGTGCTATGATGACGTCGTCAGCAAATATGGTGGCCCAAACAAACACATATAAGTGCTTCCATTGAATTTCCCCTCTCTGTGCAATAATAATCACTGCAGCTTCCTTTTCATCCTCTGTTGCAAGGAGCACGTCGGCCAGAACAGCTAGTGATGCATGTTTAAACGTTGTCAAGATGATCAGCGGTCGCCATTTTGCTGCCAGAACAGCTAGGGAGAGAGCAGTGGACGCCATTTTGCTGCCAGTGAGACGCCATTACCATAGCAACAACGGCAGATAATGCCTACCGGTAGAATGAACGAAAAAAAAAAAGGGGGTGTGGGTGGGGCAAAATGGCAAGGGCCAGAACCAAATTGTATTTTCTCCTTAGGTTTAGTTATTCCTATGACGCAGTTTCCTATGGTGCGGCCGTTGCTCAGAACCAATTAACATATAATATATATATATATATATATATATATATATATATATATATATATATATATATATATATATATATATATATATATATATATATATATATATATATATATATATATATATATATATATATATATATATATATATATATATATATATATATATATATATATATATATATATATATATATATATATATATATATATATATATATATATATATATATATATATATATATATATATATATATATATATATATATATATATATATATATATATATATATATATATATATAAGAGGGTAAGTCAATAAGTATCCGCACTTTTATTCTAATTGTTTGTGAATAGGCTATATGGCTTTGTGTGCTATGCCGGGTTGTAGATGGCTCCCCCCTCGTCCCTTGTGGTTGGTTTCAGCGTTACCACTTCAGTGCACTCTGCACTGTTGAGAAGTAAGTATGGACGCACCACTCTCCATTTGCTCCAAAGAAGAACAACGCTCTGTAATCCGTTTTTTGTGGTCTGAAGGTGTACCAGGAGCTGAAATCCATAGAAGACTTTCAGTACAATACGGGGGTAATGTTTTGCCACGACGTAGTGTTTACGAGTGGATTGAGCAGTTCAAAAGCGGTTGGACAAGCGTGGAGGATGAGAAACGAGATGAACGCCCAGCCACAGCCACTACTGACGCCAACATTGAACAAGTGCAAGCCCTGATTCTGAATAACCGACGATTGACTATTGATGAAGTAGCTTATCATATGCACATTAGTCATGGTTCTGCATATGAAATTGTGCATAACAGGCTCAACTTTCATAAAGTCTGTGCGAGATGGGTCCCAAAACAACTTAGTGACGAACACAAGCGCAATCGTTTGAGAATCTGTCAGGACCTACTGGACCGTCATGCTAACGAAGGGGATACTTCTTTTAAACGAATTGTCACTGGAGATGAAACATGGATTCATCACTTCGAACCAGAGAGTAAACGCCAGAGCATGGAATGGAAACACCCCCGATCTCCAGTAAAAAAAAAAAGTGATGCTCACAGTTTTTTGGGACTCACGAGGGCCAATTCTGGAACATTACCTGGAAACAGGGTCAACAGTAAACAGTGAACGCTACAGTGATATGCTTATCAACAAGTTGAAGCCGGCAATTCGCAACAAACGCCGAGGTCTATTGTCGGAAGGCGTTCTTTTGTTGCATGACAACGCCCGTCCACATACCGCCGCCCACACCATTAACACTCTTCAAGAACTTCATTTCGAGGTGTTGGAACATCCTGCATACAGTCCTGATCTCGCCCCGTCTGATTACCATCTGTTTGGTCCACTTAAAGATGCTTTAAGAGGCCGTCGTTTCGCCACCGATCAGCAGGTGAAGGAAGCGGTGCATACGTGGCTCAATGCTCAACATAAAACGTTTTTTTCTAAGGGTATCGAAAAGCTAGTGCAACGATGGACCAAGTGCATTGAAAAGCAGGGTGACTATGTTGAAAAATGATGTCATTGTAAACTTTGTATTGTTGTTGTATTAAATAAAAAAATTGGAGTGTGGATACTTATTGACTTACCCTCGTATATATATATATATATATATATATATATATATATATATATATATATATATATATATATATATATATATATATATATATATATATATATATATATATACACACACACACACACACACACACACACACACAGACACACACACACACACATACATACATACATACATACATACATACATACATACATACATACATACATACGTACATACATACATACATACATATATATATATATATATATATATATATATATATATATATATATATATATATATATATATATATATCTATATATATATATATATATATATATATATATATATATATATGCAAACAAATGCTATGCCAAAATTAAGGACACCATCCAAGGCAAAGAAATGGGAAGGAGGTTCAAGAATTTTGGATTTTCTGAATTTCAGTATCTCACAGCTGAAGGTCAGACATGCATCAACCAAAATTAATATTTTCTCAGCAACAAACAGTGATACATACATCAATAGAGCAGCCCATTAGGGAGCCTCTCTGGTAAGCTTTCAGCATGATGTTGAAAAGGTTTGGAGGAGCCTTTGTGAGGTCATAGATCTCAGATACACCACCAGTAAAGTCCTCCATTGCCTCACAGGTGGTGCCTCCCTTTAGAGCCTCATACGATCCATGCAACCTGGGAATGGAAGGTAAGATTAACTCATTTCATTAGCAAGCAAAAGAAAACTGGATTTTAAATACCACCATAAGCTCACTCCTTTCTTCAGTGCCAAGAAATGGTGAGTTTGCCTCTTTGAGTGAAAAAAGCAGGTAAAGAAGGCAAGTCAAACCTGGCCTCTCTGTCCCTGATGTGGGGTAGCATGCAAGCTTTCTAAAATTTACTTTCTCTGAATTTGCCCTATCAATTATCAACCCCCTGTGTGATGGGGGAAAAAAAAAAAGAAAAAAAAAAAGAAAAGATAAGATTCTAGCTCCCCTGGTATTTGACAAGGGTCACTTACTTGGCATATGCCTTCTCCACAAGGGCAGACCAGAACTCATTCTTCTCTTCTGAGTGCATGAAAACCAGTCGGCCATAGAAGGTGGGCAGTCGGTCATCCACCACAACATCTACCCAGCGGCCATACTGCCAAAACCTGAGGGTGACCAAACAACCATAAAGGCTCCATTAGATGAATATTAAAAATGAAATGTATTTTTGTAAAAAAGTAGACTTCAGTTGATCATATTGTAATTTTAAGCACTTACTGAATGTACTAGTTAGCATTGGCTGAACCTTTCATGTCAAAGCACTAAAAGAATTTTCTTTCATTAATTCTTCAGTTTTTATGGTCATTAACATATTTTGTTTTTTAACTTTAATTGGGAGGGGGAAATTAAATTTTAACAAAGTAAAGACTTCTTTTAAAAGACCTGAAAGATATTAAAAGTTCATAAGGAAGTTCTCCTTCATATTAAATCAATATATCTAAAACAATGATGAATTCTCTAACCTGAAGTGGAAGATGCCAGCATAGTTATCTCCAAAGCCTTGGTCGCTGGGCACAATTTGATAGAAGAGACGGCGGTTGAGGGTTAGGTTTGCCACAGCAGCCAACAGCCAGCAGTCACCTAATGGTCAATTTGTTCATGTTCATTAATGACACTGCACTTACTTTGTGTGTTATTAAGAAGCACATTTTTTAATTTGTCTCCTTTGAGTAATTTTAAATTGTGTTGCTTCCCTTATGCTGTTCAATATTTAATTCATTATGCTGTTCTTTAGTTCATGTGAGATGGAACTCATTATTTAGGGTCATTTATCTTACTGCAAATATATCCTATCTTGAGCCACTCCACTGAGACCGGCACTAATAACATCCTCTAGCACCACATACCCAGTTCTCCTTGCTTGACATCAAAGCGTGTGGCTCCATCAATAAACAGCTGTGGCTCATCTGTGATTTCCTGAAAATTGTGAGTGGTAATATTACAAATTTAACTCATAGAAAATAATGAATATTTTTATAAAGTTTAAGATTTTTTTTTTAAATCACTGAACCAAAGATCAATTGGCAAAGGTACGGTAATGAAAATAACAGCATGTAATAACATCTAGAGGGTATTGAACTTGTTCATATATACTCTTAATATACTTTAGTGACTAATTATCAAATCTCTTTGGAAACTTAATGTACAAAGACAGTTTCTTATTTTCATTTAGAATTAACATATGGTTGCAGTAATATTAATCTAAATTTCCTGTAAACAAATATACAGTTAAGTAATAAGCTAGAATTTAATAACTTACTTGAACATCCATTCAGCAGGTACATTATCTAAACTAAAAAAATAATACTATATACGTATCTATATGTACAGACATACACTTAACAATACAACCCTTTGTAGAACAACTTACAGAATTCTTTTTATGTTTTAGCATGAGCAAGGAATTTATGTGTACAGAAAAAGCTTGAGCAACATAATGAGAAGACTTTTTGAAATAAACTCTAATTATGTTGAAATATGTTCACAACCATGCAGCCAACAAAGCTATAGCAGCTAGGGAGACACATGACATGATTACCACACACTACCAATTTACATGCTGGAACAACATTAACCAGAGCTAACAAAAATAAAACAAACGAATACTAATTACTAAGCCACGAGCTGAACATGAAGGGTGTGAACCAAAGTGAGAGGCAGTGGTCTGTGTCTTACTGATTGAAAGTCTGTTCCTTAGCACACATTAAGTGGACTATGAATGCATTTTGGTTGTCTAGTTTAATATACAGTAAAAGTCCTACAATTTGAAGAGAAGTGGACCCACATCTGTTTGGATTTGCACATTTTTCAAAATACTGAATGACAACCCCAAATTACTGTAAACATGCACATAGATTATTTGCTCAATTATCGTCAAAGCATTAAACCTGCATTTTTTTAATATTTTAGTTGCTGTACTAATCTAGTAGGCTATAATATATTTTATACATTAATAGTGAAGGTGGAAATGTGCAGAAAAAATAACTTGCTTCACTTTCCCATTGCTTGACTACTACAATTTATTGCACATTGAAATGAAGTTTTATTTCTTAACACTCTCTTCATCAGGTATTGTTACTGTTTTTCTGCACAAGGAGAAATCTGCAAAAAAGTATGCCACTGCACTACTGTTCCCAAGGCTGGCAGTGGTATTAGCGCCAAAACAAAACAACAATAAACATGCACGTGCTTCTAAAGAATGAACCAAAATTTTTTGTCATTAATTCCTGTTATGTGGAATTCTGACAATTAATTATTTTTGCATTTTTATATGATTCTAGAAATGTTATTAATAGAAAATGTGACCATAATACAAATAAATTTGAAGTGTCAACAAATATTTGCAACTTTAGGACAAGTGAACAGCAGTGGGTGGGCATGCAGGCTATATGTGAAACTGTTAAGGTTGGTATTAAAATTTTACCTGTACACATTAAGTCAAATACACAAAGACCAAAGACTTAATCATATGTATACAAAAATATCCAATTCCAAGTAGAAAACTGAGAGACTCAAGGAAGGATCCTGAGGACATCCACCTGTTGGCTCTGATGCCCTGCCTCTATCCATCCTCTAACAAAAACTAAAACTATATATATGAGTAATTACTGAACTGGTTAGTTGCTGAGAAAAATATTTTACAAAATTGGAAAACTGAAGAATATTATCGTACTATTATGATTAATGAAGCCACAGGATTATCTACACATTCCCAAATGAAGCATCCCTCTAATAAGTGGGCAGCAGAGCACCTCCAAGAACAAGGCAAAACATATGTGATTAGAGATTAGCAGGGAATTAAAATGGTAAGACTCGATGCCTGAAACATGTCAACAAGAGCTGCTATCTATCAGTTGTTTATGCTATTAAATATGTGATATTGAAGATTAATGTTGATTTTCAACCATCAATGAAAAATAATGTTGCTGCCTTTGATAAAATTATACTAATTCTGTCTTGTCAGCTGTTCATGAGGTGAAACCTGCTGCATGCAGTTCTGAGTCACCTGCCTACCACACTTATTGTGGTAGATGCATTATCAGAGCTGATAATTATAGAACATTTGTTGAAATGTGAACTTTCCTATATTTATCAATTCTGTACACAAAGGAAAGTGCACAAAGCCTGTTGACTCATACAAACATGCTGTCTCCTGCTACACCCAATATATCTTGTTCTTGTCGTGTTGAGCATTCCTCAGGGCCATCTATACTGCCCCCCTCATTGATAAGCTAAACAATTATACACACTACATACTCTCATTATGCCTATATTGTTCCATGGCAAGCAGGTGAATAGGAATTCAAATATGTACTTCAAGTGCTGGAATGCAGCAAGCAGTCTCTGTTTTTACTACTCAAACCTTAGTGCAATGTGTGAATACCTTTAATGCCATGATTTCCTAGGAAGAAAAATCACAAGTTAGACAAAGTTCATAAACTTCACACATTCAAGTTAGAGCAAAATTAAATAGCCTGTTAGTTTCCTCTTTCAGTTAACCAACAATATATTAGTCTATATCATTAAACAGTAAAATGGATTTCACAAATAAACTTCCTATATTAATAAGGAAACAAGTTAGTTTTACCAAATATGTTAAAACACAAGATCAACCTAATGTTGATAAAAGTAATTATACCACTATTCTTTGTTAATTGACAAGACACATGAAGCAAATACAAACACACAGCCAGAAAGTCACATTACCAAAAGCTGAAGATAACAAAGTTCACAAAGATATGTATGGATGTGTAGAATAGATTTAAGGTGTACCCTTTCATTCTGTGCCACATATATGGCAGGGAAGGATACAGCAGGAGTGGCACGTCATATGTGATGAACTCTTTGGCCACTCACTACTTACGTATGGGTACTGAGAACCTTGTTGAGCACATTACAAATATGTGCAAAATATGTATAAATGTCAGTAGTACATTAAATGGATTACCTACTGCTTTCCCTTTTATTGTCACAAAGCTGGAGATTACAATATTCTCTCTCTCTCTCTCTCTCTCTCTCTCTCTCTCTCTCTCTCTCTCTCTCTCTCTCTCTCTCTCTCTCTCTCTCTCTCTCTCTCTCTCTCTCTCTCTCTCTCTCTCTAACCAGTTTACTGAACAACCCTCCCATGACTGTTTTTGGCTTCTCAGGAATAGCCTTCCTCACCACCATCTTGCAACATCCTGCTTATGCAGTGATCATGTCAGTGACTATAATGATGACTGCATAGATTCCATTTGTGTGTAGCATTACAGCATACTGACTTTTTTAAAGGTAGTACATAATAATGATTAGACTTACTGTTTGTTTATCTTTCTGCCTTCAGTTCTGGTGCAAACCCTTTATCCTGTTGCTAATTTTGCCAGTAAATTGAGTCAATACATTCTTAAAGTCTCAACAAGCAATATGAAACAACCTGCCCCCTTACTCTAGAAGTACGTTAAACTGTGGTAGGGCATCATAGGACTTGATGAGGAAAGTGTATGGAGTGGATGCTGCGGCCTTAAGGCATGGCACTACGTATAGTGTAGGGTAAGGTAAAGTGTCTAGGGAGAGGAAGGTCATCAAATTAAGGTGTTGGCTGTTGGGTGTGGCCTGTTTGCCTCTCTGTTTCCCCTCTCTACATCAACCTTTCTCAAAATTCACAGCAGCTCTTCCCTCCTCCTCACTCTGAATTTCTAGTTTCCTCACATCAATATAGTTCACACAATATAAACAGTTTTCATGTTAGAATCA
>NC_066551.1:9098646-9208646 GCF_024679095.1 Eriocheir sinensis
GCATAGCTCCGTTCCTGTAAGTCACAACTAGGTAAATACACACACACACACACACACACACACACGCGCGCAACGAGTTCGTGCCCCTCGCCGTGGAGACGAGCGGCGTGCTGGGACCTGCCTTCGGAGACGAGACTTGCTGCAGGACATCGGCAGGCGCATCAGCCAGCGCAGCGGGGAGCCCCGTGAGACGGCATTGCTGAGGCAGCGCGTCAGCATTGCAGTGGCACGTGACAACGCAGCAGCGATGTGTAGGCCCCCGGACCGTAGCCCACACCCTTAGCCGAAGCTCGAATACGCCCATACACGCACACATGCACGCACGTACGCGCACGCACGTACACGCACGCGCACGCACACACAGACACACGCACACACACAGCCTGCGGAAAGGTCGGGGCAGCTGCCATCACACCCTGTGATGCCAACGAAATAAATATTGGTGGAGACGCCACACACACACACACACACACACACACACACACACACACGCACATACACACACACAGAGAGAGAGAGAGAGAGAGAGAGAGAGAGAGAGAGAGAGAGAGAGAGAGAGAGAGAGAGAGAGAGAGAGAGAGAGAGAGAGAGAGAGAGAGAGAGAGAGAGAGAGAGAGAGAGAGAGAGAGAGAGAGAGAGATAGCTCATATCAGAAAAAAACCCAGTAAATTTAGTTGGTGCAAATTTGGAATTGTCAAAAGATGTGATACAGACGGTTTAATTTATCTATGTTATAAATACGCTATTGGGGCTTCAAACGATGGAATTGCGTCTGTTAACGTTATTGTTTTATTATTAAGTCGTCTAATTTGCGTTGCATATAACAAAATTGTTCAGTGTTGTTAGTTTCACTTGCAAAAAAAGAAGTAAAGAGAAAGAAACTGGATATCCTTCAGTTGGAAAATACGTATAAAAAAAAAAACTGTTAGAAGACATTAATTTTTCAGGGGATGAGGTGATAAGACGTAATTAAGCAGTCAGGCGTGAATAATCTCCATGACTGAATCTTATCTTTTAGTTTACATGTTAATGAAGCTTAGAAAAATAAGTCTTCACACACACACACACACACACACACACACACACACACACACACACACACACACACACACAGTATTCTCCCCTTCTTTTCTCAACCTTCCAGACACTTTCAGACAAAACAAGGCAAGACGGGGCAAGGGAGGGGGGAGAGGAAGGGACGGACGAGTGGAAGGAGGGTAGGATGCAGAGGAGTGCCAAGGAGGGGAGAGGGGAGGACAGGGTGTAGTGGCGCCAAGATGCTCGAAAGGGAAGGTCTTGGGTCGGTAATCTTAGGGTCGTGTTATCAGATTTCGCCGGCCAAGAACGCATATTTGACAAGGCTTTCGTAAGAGTTGTGGGCATTTCCAGGAGTAGTTTCATGGCCCTGGTGGTAGTTTGACCCTTCTTCTGTACCCTGAACCAGAAGAAACACTCATTAGAACCCGACTGACCCCCTCTTTGAGCTTTAGAAACAGCTGATGTGAGAAGCGAAAGTGCCTTATAATACCAACCTTAGACACTTCAGCCCCTCACTATCAACTACATCCGAAGGTCTAAAAGGAGATCATTCGGGTTCTAATGAGTGTGTTTTTAGGGTAAAGGAACAGAAGAATGATCATATTACCAATAGGGTCATACAAGTAGCCACGGAAATGCCAAAAACTCCTACGAAAAGACTTGGTAACTGTGAGACTTTGTAGAATATAGCTTTTGAATTCTGGGTGTTAAGGTTTCAAGAGTTCACTTCCCAATAACTTTCATCTGACTTTGGAGCTCGAACTTCCTCCATTTCCAAGTCTTTTCTTTGGCGCCGGAAAGCCACGATCCCCATTTAGCTCCTCCACAAGTCACAACCCCGCCCCCCTCCCTCCCCGCCGTCTCGCTTCCATGCAGTCAGCTTCCCCCCTATATATCTTATGTGTAAAGATTTTCTAGTCTGGCGCCGCAACTGGAGCATCTCTGTGCGTCCCTATCCTCTAAGGCCCCCCAAAATTTCGGGGCTCACACACCCACATTTGTCAAGGCTTTCGCAGAGGTCTTGGGCATTTCCATGGGTAGTTTTATGAGTCTAGGGATAGTTTGACAAGGCTTTTACACCATGAACGCGAAAAACAGTCCTGAAAAAACGACTAATCTCCTGGTGACCTTTAGAAATATTTGTTGTGAGAGCCGAAAGTGTCTGAGAATGCGAGCTTTAGAGAGAAGGGAAGGTTGTAAAAGTATTGTGATGTGTTTGTGCAGTAAATGGAAACATCTGCCGTGAACTGACATAAATGTTAGGTAAGCTGTTCACGTATTCACGAACGCGTCTTGAAGGGAGAGGCACCACAGAACAAGAATACGTCGTCGTCCCACTTTTGGTTTCAATATTGAAGCAGTTCGGGCATGACGTCACACGGTTCCGTGACAGGACTCTAACTCTTCAGGTTCATATTATTAAACTCTTCGAGGCTTTCGTACATCTATTTAAAAAGACTCGCAGACCCTGGCAGTAGTTATGGAAGGGTTCTATGCCATGAACTTGAAAAACGCTCATGGAAACCCGACGTATCATAACAGGAGCCCGAAGCGTTTGATAATAAGAGTCTGAGCACCTGAATCTACTGTCATTAATTTGGGTTCTATTTGTCACACATGATTTATCCCAAAATTTTGCTTTCCTATATAAAAACCTAGGAGCCTAGTTAAATGTAATAAATCCACATTCTTAAACGTCTCGGGCTAACATTACGACTATTTCCATGGAAACAGAGAAAATGAACAGGGTTTTCAAGCGTGTTTTTTTCCCGTTTAAGAGGTAGAGGTCGTGTAAAACTATTACTAGGATCACAAAGCCGTCCGTGAAAAGCTCAGCAACTTCTACGAGAGGCTTCTCAAACAGACGAGCTGAGGCGTCGATACGTTTAAAATTATGGGAGATAGGAACCGTGTGACGTCATCATCTTGCGCGTGAGACGACTGTGTATTCTTTGGCTGTGAGAGGTGGGGCTTCATAACTCCCGCTCAGTCCACTCATTCATACGAGTCTCTCCCAGCCTCCCGCCACGACCCCCAGCCAGACGCTACTACGCTGCCCCGACGATCGATACCATGATAACCCAACCGAGTGCCTTGCACCATTCAGCGAAGGGTTTATATTGATTCCTCATACTCGAGATAAACAAGTTGCCGCCCATCGCTATTATGAGTCTGCATGTGAACACTTCTCTCTCTCTCTCTCTCTCTCTCTCTCTCTCTCTCCTCTCACACACACACACACACACACACACACACACAACGGCTCTGTTTCTTCGTGACGATATCATCACTTACATCTGCACATTACTTCAACACTACCATTCTTTCCAGTATGAGTGTGATTCATGGAGTGGAAGTATCATCAAACTGACTATTATTAGAGTGACAACTTCCTCGTGGCCCCAGAAGCTCACAGTCTGTCAACACCCCTTTACCCCAGCAGGTAGCCTTGGCTTTCTCAGCTGCTCCGCTACGAGATAATATTTTTATCAGCCACGCCTCTGCATATCTTATCAGAAGTCAGTGAGATTTACTCAACCTCTCGGCGGCGCGAGCCTCATAAAAGAAGAAAAATGGTTTTGAATACGACATTCGCTTCGTCGGGTTGACGCATTATATGTTCTGTTGCTCAGTAGTTTGTTTTTCGCTCCTATTGTATTTTCATATTTTTTGGTGTGTGTGTGTTTTGGTGTGTGTGTGTGTGTGTGTGTGTGTGTGTGTGTGTGTGTGTGTGTGTGCTGTAAGATTGGTGTTTCGTGTACATGTAGACTGCGAGTTGTGATGTGCCATTTGTTGTGAGGGGATGGGAGTGCGGGGGAGGGGCGGGGCGCCGAAATGGGTTGTAGAGTCACCCAGCCATCAGCCACCAGCCACCTGGGGGTGAGGCCCCACGAGGACACGAGCCACACGCTGCCACGCCTCTCAAAGACGAGTGTCTGACTCACAAGGGATGTCCATACAGTCAGCCGCCAACTTTTAAAACATTATTCTAGCAGCTATACGCTACGATTATCTTATTATCACACAGACGCATAAAAAGGTATTTGATGGTTTGACGCACTTACTAATCCTCTTTCTTGCTCTGCTTAATCCACGCGCTTAACTTTCATTCCGTGTAAAGTAAAGCACGTGGTCCTGAGAATGTGACGTTCCAACAACAAGAACAACAAAAATTGATTACGTCATGGTGTTCGATACTCACAGTCCACACGATGCTGCCGACCACAGGCAGGCGGTAAGGCATCGTGCTCGTCTGGTAGGCCTTTCCGCCACACGTCCTCGCGGTAAGCAGCCTCCCCTTTAAGACTCACTCGCTCGTGCCTTCTATTATTGAGATCGGCAGACAGCCTTCGCGTCAGTTCCTTCCCGACGCATGACTCAGCTCGGGGCGCGTATCACCCACCCGCCACAAGTTCGCGATGCTGCAGGGAGCGCTTGCCCACTCTCACGCTCTCTCTCTCCGCTTCCCTTCCAGTGTCTCACTGGAGTTTGCTTAGCGGCGCCGTCGGGCCTCTCCCTCGCCTGCCAGAGCCACGATATTACACAGAAGCGTTCGATGCCTTTATCTTCCGCCGTCTCACCACTCAGCTAGAGCGCTGCGGCGAACACTGACGGCTGCGGGTGTTCGCCAAGAGATAAAAAAAAAAGATGCAGGAAGCGGGCCTGATAGAGTGCCTTAGTTCCAGCCTTACTGCCGCCTTTCGTATTTTTTTCTTTACGTTGGGCTTCCACCATATCTGCAGTATTAGGCCTTCGCATGACTAGACTTTCGGTTAAAGGTGATGTTACGCTATTGTTGTTTTTACACTTCCTTCCCTGAAGTTACGAAGTCAATAAGGAAATGTAAAGTGGGTCAGGCGGCAATTTACCGGTCCTCGTGTGGTCTGTGCTACAAGTATCCGCAACATTCCCTGCTGTTATACGATATACACCCTGTATCTATACAAAGCCAAGCTGTAAGTTTGATATGGGGGGCGGTGTCTGAGTGGTCAGCGTGCAGGAGCGAATTCGTGCAGGACCTAGATTGGCGTCACCGCCCCCCGCCGCTACAAGATGACAATCTTCAGTTATCGCCGAGTGGCCTAAGACTACCCACATGCTGTCCTGAAGACCACCAATCAACCCGAATTTTAGATTTTGTCTTAAAGATGATCAAAGAGGAGCTTTGGGTTTCACCATGAACCAAGCAAGGTGGTGCCACTATAAAACGCTGCCCTGCGCCATTATGGGCTGGGGCCGACCAGCAAGCCCACCATAATAGCCTACCAGCGCCACAGGTGGAATGAAAAAAAGAAAGAAAAACGAATGAAGTTACTGATGAGATACAGCTGCTCAGGTTTCGGAAGATGTTGTGCTGCAGAAAGGAGGAAAACAATTGTTAGACTTTTAAAACGCCTGAATAGTGATCGTCTCCCTTACCTTGAAGACTTTTTCTTCTCGTCGGCGCGCCAGCACCATGGCGAAACTTGGCCGGCCTCGACAGTAGTTGAGAAGGCCGCGCCGCTGTCAGCACACCACGAACGAAAGTCAGCCACACACCACTACTGAACGCTCGTCTCGCCTTAACACCTAATACTTCCTAGCCATCACAATGACCCCCGCGAGGAGAGATGAAAAAGGCAACTTGAGTGCTCAAATCAAAGGCAGCCACACAAGTTCCTACTGAATGCACGCACGTACCTATTACTTTCTAACGATAACAATGACCCCCGTGAGGAGAGATGAAGAAAGGCGACTTAAGGACTTCATTACATCAATATACAGAGCACAATAGGTTCTATCTACTTCCATATCTATAAATTTATATAAGTTTTTCTTCCTCTTCTTATCTTTTCTTTCTTTTCTAACCGGAACCTTAAAATAAGCTGGAGTGGATGATATAAGTATTTATCTACAAGGAACTCTAGACTTTGCGACCTTTCATTCGTTCCCATTCCGCTTCATCTCTTAACAAATTTTGGAAAAACACCACGGAATAGCACTCTGCAAACTCTGGAAAGATTGAAGCTCCACTGCACCCAAAAAATCATCAAAACATATACGTAGTTTGCTTCCACCTTCGTCTTGAGCACAACCCACTCACAACACCACCGCTTGAATGCATCATATAACCATTGAAAAATTTACCTAGTTTGCCTTCACCTTCGTCTTGAGCACAACCCACTCACAACACCACCGCTTGAATGCATCATATAACCATTGAAAAATTTACCTAGTTTGCCTTCACCTTAGTCTTGAACACAACCCACTCAAAACACTACCGCTAGAATGCATCATATAACCATTGAAAAATTTACCTAGTTTGCCTTCACCTTAGTCTTGAACACAACCCACTCACAACACCACCGCTTGAATGCACCATAACCATTGAAAAATTTACCTAGTTTGCCTTCACCTTAGTCTTGAGCACAACCCACTCAAAACACTACCGCTAGAATGCCCCAAAACCATTACAACATATACGCATTTTGATTCCACCTGCGTCTTAATTTCCGTTAACGTATTCTTGGCCGCTCCCACGACGACTTTAACGCACTCGGGACTCATACGCCCACGCTGCTCACTTCCCCCTACGCCTCCCTCCTCCTCCGAGTCGACGAGAGCTAGAAGCCATGACCTCCTCTTCTCCATGTTGACGGTCGCGCTCTTCGCCTTCTTCGGGTCCTCGCTTCCACCACCCGCAGGAGCAGCAACGCACTCTCCGTCACGTCTGGTGGGTACAGGCGGCCACCAAGCAGTCTCTATCATTCTAATTCTTATCTTAATCTCTTGCTCCGCTCTCTGCTTCCCTGATACCCCGGCTTTTTTACTAAGGGGGATTTTGTGCTTTTATCTTTTTCCTTGAGCGGCTTCATTTACTGTATACCTAACACCAGACTCGTTATCTTCGTTCTCCTCTCTAATATAGCTTTACAGACGGCCATTTTTAGGAATATTCACTTTGATGGAAATAGACCGAGGGAGTATCGTGTTTCCCTGATATAGCTCAGAGCATCGACAGAGAGCCCAGCAACGTGATAGCTCTTCAGATGCACAAGTGTGGAAGCGGATGAGTCACAATGAATACTCTTGTTTTGAAGGTTCCGAGGGATCGATCGATAGAAAGATAGATAGACAGATAGAGATAGAGAGAGGAGAAAAAGGGGCGAGAGAGAGAGGGGGTGGGGAAGGCGTATAATGCATTTTCACGCCCCATTCACACGAGGTCGTCGCCGGGGGGGTACAAGCGAGATTACTGAGGAGGAAGCGAGCGTTATCAAGCCTGCCGAGAGGATCCGTCAGCGTCAGCCCCTCACCTCCCACTCTTTTAATCCTGCTTCCACTCGCGTCGCCGCCCGCCGCAAACTGAGGAGTCCCGCCTTTCCCTCGCTAAACTCCAGGTGCGGGCTATATTTAACATCAACATCCTCCTCCTCCTCCTCCTGCTCCTCTTCCTTCTTTGACTCCCGGCTCCTCCTACTCTTCCTCGCCCGGGTAAACAAAGTACCAGGGCGGCAGATGTTTACAGGGCGTGGCTCCGAAGATATGCGATGAAAGCGTTCGGGGGGGATATGCTGCTGTCGCCATATCTTAATTCTGAAGACAATAAAAAAGTTGTAGGAAAAACGAGAGGAAAAATAAAAATCACAAATGGAAGAATCACAAAAAAAGACGACAACGACAAAGACGACGACGAAGATATGAAAGTACAAGTGATGGTAAACGCAGAATGAACCACCAACAGCTGTACGTGTGTATGTGTGTGTGTGTGTGTGTGTGTGTGTGTGTGTGTGTGTGTGTTAACGGCAATTAGATCATGCTTAACGATGAGTCATGGGGACAATTAAGAACAAACCATAAAATATACCTCCATTAACCACATTTACATTGTCTCAATTAATAGGTTACACGTCAAACACGAAGATTTCTTTTACATTAGGGTGGCTTTTCTAAAACGTTAAAAAGCAGAAACAGTCGCTAAAAATTTGCTTCATAAACTTTCATATTCAGATGAGTAAAAACAAAAACAAAAACAAACAAACCCCCCCAAAAAACGATAAACTGGAGCGGAAGAAGATAGGAAAGTGTACTGTTTAAGGGAGAAGCTTTAGTTTAAACAATGGTGAAGAAAGAAAGAAAGAAACACACACACACACACACACACACAGACACACACACACACACACACACACACACACACACACAGACACACACTGTTACAATTTCAAAGTTCAGACACATCAACAGTTTATAGGTTCATGTCCAATTTTACCTGGGACGCGAGGCCAGTCAGGTGCGTCGGTCACGTACGTACGCGCTGAGTCAACGCGAACATCAGCACAGCGTCCCACACACACGGCGGCGTAAGTTTACAAACACTGAACACACACACACACAAAAAAAAAAAAAAAAAAAAAAAAAAAACAGCATGCAGCCCTCCCACATATCCCGTCACGATCTTAAATAAACACAAACTTTTTTCCACTTCAAGACATCCTATCTAGTTAATTGCACACGGCTCAGAGTACAGCACATCCACTGCCACTCACACACAACACCCTCACACACCCACACACCCACACACACGATACAAATAAAAACAACACTTACCCAATACACTTTATGGTTCTTTAAGTCGTAAGGCATCTTCTTGTGTTATAAAGCGATTCAGATTGTCTTTCGCGGCGGGAGTGTTCGCCAGCCGACTACACAGGTGTTCGTGGTGCTACAGGTGCATCAGCTGTCACTGGGAAACGTTTCAAGACATGACAACTGAGTCTTGTATTATCAAACGCTTCGGACTCTTGTTACGACTAATGTTAAAGGTCGCAAAGAAGATACGTCGGGTTGTCATGAGGATTTTTCCCGTCCATGGAATAGAATCTCTCTAAAACTATTGCTAGGATCATGAAATCACCCATGGGAACACCTAAAACTTTTCCGAGAGCCTTTTAGAATGCATGTATTAGGGTCTCGAAATGTTTAATAATATAGGCTTAAATGTCCAGGTATTACTATAGCCCACAACACATGCCAAGGTGGATTACTGCGCCACGTGGATGCAGTAGCGCATGAATAAATACATACTTCCAGGAAAATGCAAGGGGAATATGTAGATCACCGTAGCCTGCTCCGCCGACAGTGACAACAACAGAGTAGGGCAAAGCGTATTACATGTATTAATAGCAAGCAATTAACCAAATCTAACCAAACTAAATCTAACCTAACATAACCTAACTAAATCTAACCTAACCTAACCTGACCCCCAAAGCCCCGCTGCCAAAATGTGATATGCTGGACTACGCTTATGAATTTCTTACATAATTATATTGAAGTTTCATTTTCCGGAAGTAAATAGTTTCTGCACTGAATTTAGAGGCCAAAATACAATACATAACGTACGTATTAACCTGATGTAAGATGACTACTATAAATTCAATATTATCCAAATGTTATAACTTCGTCGAGTCACAGCATGGGAACAAATGCGAGGGAATAAGAGTATGTGTGACTGGTAGGCGATTACGAGGCGGAAGAGGAAGGCAAACAAGACGGAATGGAAATTATAAGTGACGACGAGGACGAGGACGCGATGGTGGGGAACGCAGGACTCAAGGTTCCTTCACGACGTACATACATCTCCTCCATGACTCGTACGCGCTTTCCCCTCCCCTTTATGTCTCTACCTTAGCCTACACACTACCTACCCTACCCTGCCCCATGCATATCTTACCCTACGCACGCTTGCTACCCCAGCCTTATCCTAAACAGCCCTACCTCCCTGCCTTGCCCTATCCAAGCCTGCCTCACACACTGCTTCACTGCCCTCTTGCCCTACACGCTTGCCTCCCTGTCTTGCTCTACACACGCCTGCCTCACTTGCCTCTTGCCCTACACACGCCTGCCTCCCCTTCCTTCCCCTACACACGCCTGTCTCCCCTTCCTTCCCCTACACACGCCTGCCTCACACACTTCCCTGCCCTGAACACCTCTACCTTCCCCTGTCTTGCCCTACACACGCCTACCCAACACACTGCCTCACTTCCCTCTTGCCCTGCCCTGAACACCTCTACTTTCCCCTGTCTTGCCCTACACAAGCCTACCCAACACACTGTCTCCCTTGCATCTTGCCCTTCATGCCTGCCTCACACCCCGCGCCTATGATAACACCTCTCTCACTCACCACACTCGTATCTCGCCTGAATGTGAATAACTGTGCATCTATCTTTCCAGCAATAATTAAGCTTTGAAGGTCCATCCAATGTTTTTTTTTTCTCTTGTTTATAATGGCGTGTCCTCCCGTGTGCAGACGTGAAATATTACCCATCGTTTCAATTTATATGACTGGCAAAATGTCCAACTCCAATATTTAGTTCAAGGAGTGATGGAGTACTATGTTACTATGAATATATTTTTTTCAGTATTGATTTTGTCACTAGTCAGTTTCCGTTTCTAAGTAAAATAAACGAAGAAGTGAATAAAGCATATACATATATATTTTTACAACGCCCTTCATACTATATATACATTTTTTTCAGTATTGATTTTTGTCATTAGCCATCATACGTTCCGAGGTAAATCATTTAAATAAATAAATAAATAAGGTACATGCATAAAAATCACAACCCCCATACGTTAAAGTCAGTCCTGGTGCAGCATCAAAAATATATTACACTTCTCGTTGATGAATAACTTACATAGCGCTGCATAAACGCCTGCCTCCACCTCACTGCGAGATCGATAGAAAACGGGGTTCAAGGCCTGACTCGGTGTAATCTACGGAGGCGCGACACCTCTTTTCACTACCAACACCTTCACGCCTCCTCTCCCTCGTCTTCCCTGTCTGCCTATTCACTCCTTTCATCTCATCCACACGTGATCCTTTTATACTGTCTTCTTAATTCGCCTTATTCACTTCCTTCACCAAAGCCCCAGAGATATTACGATTCAATTCTCTTCTCCCTCGAACTCTGTCTTATTATTTATTATTTTCGTCTTATCCACGCGTTCTTTTTATACCGACTTCTTGACTGGCCTGATTCACTTTACTCGCCTAAGTATTAAAGATATATTACGATTCAATTATCTTTCCTCTCGCACTCTATCACACATCTATCCGTGAAACATTTACATATCCTTCCTGACTTCCCCGCTAACACAGCCTAACCTAACCCAACCTTTTTTCCTGTTCCCCCAAGACCCAACTCAAAGAAGGGAGGAAGTAGCCTATTGTCGGACGAATCAGTGCGTAGGGGAGTAGATAAAACTAACGAAGATGAGCATGTATGAGCTGTAGCAGGAATTTACCTTCACTGGACTCTCCCAAACCCTAAAGAGTTATTACATTTCGCTGTAGACAAATGAAGGCCTCCTAGCATCTCTCATACCTGTCCTAACCTCATACCTTATTAATTACCGAGAATTCCCTACCGATCTCATTTCTCCCCGCCCGACCTCGTGACCCAGAAATCCAGGGAAAAATTTGCATAATGAGGAGAGTGGTGGTGGTGGTGGTGGTGAATGAAGCTGGTCACACGGAGCCACTTCTTTATTCATATTCACCATTATTCACGACCCAGAAGTCTTTAGCATAAGTGGGTATTCATTTTTTTTTTCGCGTTATGCGGCACAGTTTTTTTTTATTCATGAGGTGCGTGCTGTCTCTACCATCAACACACTTCTTTCTTCGTTAGTGCCCTTATCCTCGTCATCACCAGCACCACCACAACCTCTCTCGCCACTATCATCGTCGCCTCTACGCCAAACATCATTTTCATTTCCGTCAGCACTTACTATCATCACCACCACTTTCATCATCACCATTGCCAGTTACCACCACCAACACGAGCGTCACCATCACCACCACCATCGTCAACCTCTTCCTCCTCTTCGTCACCATCATCACCATCACTGTCCTCATCATCACCACGAACACGAACGTAACCACCACCACCACCCTCGTCATTCTCTTCATCCTCCTCGTCGTCATCATCACCCCCACCATCATCATCCTCTTCCTCCTCCTCCTCACCATCACCACCATCCTCTTCACCCTCCTCGTCATGACCATCACTATCACCATCAGCAGCAGCCTCCGTTCCTATAATCAACACTTAACTAATACCGCTAAAAGCACCCAAAGGACCCCATCGTGACCACTCTGGAGGATTAATCAACTCTAAATAAAGACAGCAGAGTTAAAACAGTGGTGGTGTTTGCTCAGACGGATGCACTGCTGGCTTCCACGCGCCGCTCCTGTGTCGTGCTGTCCCTCCCCCGCCTGTTAGCTGGTCATACTTTAAGCAGTAACGCGCGGTAAATAAGCCAAAATGTATCTGTAGCTCTTCCGTGATGTAGTGGCCAGTGCGTCTATGTATATTATCAAACATTTCGGGGCTTGAACACCTACATTTGGTAAGGTTTTCGTAGAGGTTGTGGGTATTTCCATGGGTTGTTTTATGAGGCTAGTGATAGCTTGACAAGGATACGGTACCATGAATGTGAAAAATACTCATGATCTCCTTTGTGGCTTTTGGAAATAACTGATGCGAGAGCCAAAACTGTCTTAAGAATACGGGGCTTCGGGGAACACTCTACACAAGCTTTTCATTCACTACATACTCAGGGGCTAGAGTAATGTAACTAATCATCGTAGCAAGGCACAGCTTAGTCTGTCCCCGACGCCTCTCTGCCTAACCCTATTTATGCCTCCTCTGGGAACGCCCCCTACCAGGCCAGCAGGGTCACGGAGGGACAACACATGCCACCATCACCCGCTGCCTGCCACGCCCACAGCAGTCCTAGCCCTTACTAACTCCCCAAAATGAGTTTGATCCCATTACGACCCGCCATAACATCCGCAGACATGGACCTTCGTTTTCATTCTCCTATAAATTTCCTGTTTTCCTCTTCGCCCGTCTGCTCCTTTCCTGTGTTGGCGCGCGCAGGTATTTATACAGGTGCCTTTATCGTGGCCTAATGCTGACGGGAGGACTGGCTGGCAGTAACAAGAAGGATCTGAAGCTACAACAAACACGCATCATGCAGGCATTCTTGACCCGCTCAGTCGTGGGTGGAACACTGGTTCATCAGGTGGGCTGACAACCACTTCACCGCCTGTAGCACCAGCACCTCTTTAATAACCTGCGGTCTCTCTCTTCCCTGCAACACTAACTCCCCACTGCATGGCTCTAACAGCAGTTCAAGTCATGACACCACTGCCTCTGCGTCTTATACACACGCACAGTTTTGCAGGAATAATGTTAGAAAGGTCACTCATTACACTACATTCACGGACACACCGCCCGAGGCAAGTAGCGGAGGCACGGAGTCGTTCACAGAGTTTATCGTTTCTGTGACATAATCCACCTGATGCGCGTACAGTGTGCAGGAAGTAGCAGGTGGAGGGCAAGAGGGAAAGAGGCGCGGCAGTGTGTTACTCCTCCGCGCGTCACGCAACCGACTGACTGCCTAACTGGGAGGGACTCGGAGACCACGCTTCCTTCCCTCCATCCGTCCGACACGCCCCTCCGCCCTGCCGCCCCCGCCGCCCCTTTCCGCCGCGCTGTTTTGCATGAGGGTGTCCCGCAAGAACCGTGAAGGCCAAGGTGGCAGTGGCGTATGCAAGAGACGAAAAGACAGGCACCTTATCCCTACACTCCTTAATTGTTTCCAGGACGCTGACGCCGAAAATGAGCTTCTTACGTAAGGGTATTTGGAAGACTAAGTTGGCTACACAAATCGAGGTTCTTTCCTACTTTCTCCTTTAGCCCCCTGCGTGACTAGCCTCTCCTGCCTCTCCCCATCCCTTCCCTATTCCCCCTCTGTCACCCTCTCATAACTGTCGCCATTATCGCCATCACCAGCAATTATCTCCTCAAACACCACTTCCATGCCTTGTCATCACCTCCACTTCATCTCCTCCACCCTCCAGCGTTACCTTCACATCTGTACATCTTTCCATCCATCCACGCCAACTCATCCACCACCACCACCTACCCTGCAACATCCATCTTATACTTCTACCAAAAGGCACATCCAGTCACCCTTAACCACCATCCCTACCACTACCACCACATCTATCTATCTTTTCATCCACATCACGACATCCACCACCACCACCACCCTGCAACATCCATCTTATACTTCTACCAAAAAGCACATCGTCACCCTTAACCACCATCCCTACCACTACCACCACATCTATCTTTTCATCCACATCACGACATCCACCACCACCACCACCCTGCAACATCCATCTTACACTTCTATCAACGGGCACATCCAATCACCCTTAACCACCATCCCTACCACTACCGCCACATCCATCTATCTTTACATCCATCTAAAACACTACATCCACCATCACCACCTACCCTTCAACTTCCATCTTAAGCTTTTATCATCAAAGTCGAAGCAACACTCACCACCATCCCTACCACTACCACCACCATATGTCTATCTTTCAATCTATCTTTTCACCCATCTACACCTTCACCTACCCTTCAACATCCAACTCATACTTCTATCAACAAGCACATCCAATATCCCCTAACCACCATCACTAACCATCACCACCACCACCACTACAACCACAACCCACAGATACTTATCCCCATCCGATCACCATTATTCAGAGTTAACCACCACCACCACCATCAACACCCATCACTATCACCACCACTACAACCACAACCCACAGATAATTACACCCTTCCGATCACCATTATTCAGAGTTAACCACCACCACCACCACCAACACCCATCACTATCACCACCACTACAACCACAACCCACAGATAATTACACCCTTCCGATCACCATTATTCAGAGTTAACCACCACCACCACCATCAACACCCATCTTCCGATCACCATTATTCAGAGTTAACCACCACCACCACCACCAACACCCATCACTATCACCACCACTACAACCACAACCCACAGATAATTACACCCTTCCGATCACCATTATTCAGAGTTAACCACCACCACCACCACCATCACCACACCCATCACCCCGGCCACCATAACCACCAAGGATTCTGACCCTCCAGACTCCTTCATCACCGCCCTCACTCTGGCCCGCCACAACACAGTCTTAATAACGTTAGGAAGCCATTATTTCAGCGTCAGAGTTGGTTACCACGCTGACCAACCAAGCACAACACTTAACCCCCCCCATTGCTATGCTTTCACGGAACACTCTTCACCATGTTCCAAAAGTTGCGAAGAAATAAATTAAGAACATACGGAAAAGGAAAGGAAGAAATTAAGAACACACGGAAAAGGAAAGGAAGAAATTAGGAACACACGGAAAAGGAAAGGAAGAAATTGAGAACAGACGGAAAAGAAAAGGAAGAAATTAGGAACACACGGAAAAGGAAAGGAAGAAATTAAGAACACACGGAAAAGGAAAGGAAGAAATTAAGAACACACGGAAAAGGAAAGGAAAAAATTAAGAACACACGGAAAAGGAAAGGAAAAAATTAAGAACACACGGAAAAGGAAAGGAAAAAATTAAGAACACACGGAAAATAAAGGAAGAAATTAAGAACACACGGAAAAGGAAAGGAAAAAATTAAGAACACACGGAAAATAAAGGAAGAAATTAAGAACACACGGAAAAGGAAAGGAAAAAATTAAGAACACACGGAAAATAAAGGAAGAAATTAAGAACACACGGAAAAGGAAAGGAAAAAATTAAGAACACACGGAAAAGGAAAGGAAGAAATTAAGAACACACGTAAAAGGAAAGGAAGAAATTAAGAACACACGGAAAATAAAGGAAGAAATTAAGAACACACGGAAAAGGAAAGGAAGAAATTAAGAACACACGGAAAATAAAGGAAGAAATTAAGAACACACGGAAAAGGAAAGGAAGAAATTAAGAACATACGGAAATTAAAGGAAGAAATTAAGAACATACGGAAAATAAAGGAAGAAATTAAGAACACACGGAAAAGGAAAGGAAGAAATTAAGAACACACGTAAAATAAAGGAAGAAATTAAGAACACACGGAAAATAAAGGAAGAAATTAAGAACACACGGAAAATAAAGGAAGAAATTAAGAACACACGTAAAATAAAGGAAGAAATTAAGAACACACGGAAAATAAAGGAAGAAATTAAGAACACACGTAAAATAAAGGAAGAAATTAAGAACACACGGAAAATAAAGGAAGAAATTAAGAACATACGGAAAAGGAAAGGAAGAATGAATGAATGAATGAAATAATGAAAGAAATAAACACTATTTGCGGGAGTAACATAAAAGACAGTTAAATGCGGGAAAAATCTATCATCCAATAATTCAAAGAGGAAGTGGATCTCTCTCTCTCTCTCTCTCTCTCTCTCTCTCTCTCTCTCTCTCTCTCTCTCTCGGTTGCTCATTTTCTTTCCATAAACCTTCAACTTTTTGCGTTTTTTCACACCTCGAAATGACCTTCAGGGGACGTCAACGTGTAGAAATTCTCTCTCTCTCTCTCTCTCTCTCTCTCTCTCTCTCTCTCTCTCTCTCTCTCTCTCTCTCTCTCTCTCTCTCTCTCTCTCTCTCTCTCTCTCTCTCTCTCTCTCAAACACACACACACACACACACACACACACACACGCACACACACATTGAATTCGGCACGAGAGAGAGAGAGAGAGAGAGAGAGAGAGAGAGAGAGAGAGAGAGAGAGAGAGAGAGATACAAGACTGATCCAGTTTTACGATGTTCTCTTCGCAAACCGGAAATTGATGAGATGAAAAGAATGAAAATAAAAAAAGAAAGAAAATAAGGTGAAAAATAAAGGAGCTTCTTGGTGGATGAAGGTCATGCGTTTAATTACTTGGTTTGTTATTATTTTTGTTTTTTTTTGTTTTAAAGGAATAGACACACGTACGTACAATTTTTTTTTTTTTTGGTTTCTTTTTTTTTCCCGTCAATCTTAATGGTTTCTGCGCACGAGTAAGATTTTCAAGGCGAGTCCAACAGTAAGATCTCTCTCTCTCTCTCTCTCTCTCTCTCTCTCTCTCTCTCTCTCTCTCTCTCTCTCTCTCTCTCTCTCTCTCTCTCCCCAGTAACCTTTGCTTTACTATATGAGTCACAATTCAATTTCTCTCTCTCTCTCTCTCTCTCTCTCTCTCTCTCTCTCTCTCTCTCTCTCTCTCTCTCTCTCTCTCTCTCTCTCTCTCTGGTCCAACTCTCCAATATTTCCCCTTCCACATCCGTTCCACATAACGCCTCTCTCTCTCTCTCTCTCTCTCTCTCTCTCTCTCTCTCTCTCTCTCTCTCTCTCTCTCTCTCTTCCACCCCATACACACCCCTTCCACCTCGATAACTTCCTTCTTAACCAATCCACTCCACCCCCTCCCTTTTTTTTCTTTGCTCCTCTCCTCCCTTCCCATTACCTCCACACCCTTCCTCCTTTCCTCCAGACCCATCAACCAAAAATTACCACCAACATCCGCTACGTCTCTCTCTCTCTCTCTCTCTCTCTCTCTCTCTCTCTCTCTCTCTCTCTCTCTCGACACGCACACGCGCACACACACACGAAGAGAAAATAACAGCAGACCATTTACTCCTATTTTAAACTTTCTTCCTCGTCTTACACCATTCCATTTTCTGTCCTCCTCCTCCTCCTCCTCCTCCTATTTCTCTTCCTCCTGTTGCCCTTTCCATTTAACATCCTCGCTATTCTCTTCCTTCCCTTGCTCCTCCTTTTCCTCTGAGGCCTGGACGGCGGGACTTTATTTATAAGACTGTAATTGCAAAAGACGACGACGACTACTGTATATTTGGCGTCCCCGTGCTGCAATAAAGGAAGGAGGAGGAGGAGCAGTAGGTAAAGGAAGAAGAGGAGGAAAACAGGAGGAAGAGGAGGGCAACTCGGCGCCAGAAACTCAGACAAAGTGGGAGTTTTGGAGGGAAGGTGGGAGCGCGCCAGTCACCGAGCGAGGAGCCGTGAGCAGAATGTGGCCGTCATGCTCTCCTGCTTCAAACGACCTTGGTGCCTCGGAAGTCCTCCTCCTCCTCCTCCTCCTGGTGCTTCTGTTCCGCCTCCTTTTCTCTTTCATCCTTTCATTCTTTCCCTTTGTATTTTTCAGTTAATTAATTTGTTTGTTAGTTTTTGCAATTCTCGTTTCAAGTTGTTGTTGTGTCCTCCTTCTCCTCCTCCTCATCCTCCTCCTCCTGCTTTTATTTTTCTCCTCCTCCTTCTCCCTTCTCCCTTCACCCTCCTCCTCCTCCTGTTCCTGTTCCTGTTCCGCCTCATTTTCACTTGCTTTCCTTTCATTCTTTTTCGAGTTGATGACTTTCTTTGTTGTTTTTCTTATTGTTTGAAGTAAAAAATATTGTGGTTGTCGTCTTCACTTCTCACTGCTCGCTCTACTTCACTTTTTTTTTAGTTTCCCCCTTTTACCTCAATCCCCTCACAATCAAGCAGGGTGCGTGCGTGCGCGCGTGTGCGAGAGAGAGAGAGAGAGAGAGAGAGAGAGAGAGAGAGAGAGAGAGAGAGAGAGAGAGAGAGTAGCCTTCGCGCAGGCCCTGAAGCACAGAGTAGCCGTGACTTTAAGCTGCCGTGGCGTACCGAGGAATTGGCAACCTTTGTTTTCTATTCTTTTTATTGTCGCTGTATTTTTTGTTGTTCTTAGAGCTTTTCTTTAATTCTGTTTTCTTTATTCTTCTCCCTCTTCATGTTCTTGCTTATTATTTAGAGAGAGAGAGAGAGAGAGAGAGAGAGAGAGAGAGAGAGAGAGAGAGAGAGAGAGAGAGAGAGAGAGAGAGAGAGAGAGAGAGAGAGAGAGAGAGAGAGAGAGAGAGAGAGAGAGAGAGAGAGACAAGAGTGATCCAGTTTTACAACGTTCTCTTCGCTAACCGGACATTGATAAGATGAAAAGAATGAACATAAAAAAAAGAAAGAAGAGAAGAGACAAGAAGAGACGAGAAAAGACGAGAGACAGACAGACAGGCAGACAGAGAGAAACGATTAGAGATGTATGGAGGGGGAACTGGTTTGGGAGAAGATATAGTTAGCGAAGGTAAGTGGAGCAAGGATGGAGAAGAGGAAACCTTGAAGGAGGAGGAGGAGGAGGAGGAGGAGGAGGAGGCTGTTGATGGGCGATGGGAGGGAGAGGGTAACGGAGGTGTGGTGGAGAAGATACTGGGAGGTGGAAAGGAGAACAATGCAGTGAATAAAAGGACGAGAGAGAGAGAGAGAGAGAGAGAGAGAGAGAGAGAGAGATTGAACCATGACGTTGAGTGGGGGAAAACAAGACACGGAGGAAAAAAATTATTGCGAAATCATCTCTCTCTCTCTCTCTCTCTCTCTCTCTCTCTCTCTCTCTCTCTCTCTCTCTCTCTCTCTCTCTCTCTCTATCAATCTATCTATCTATCTCCCTCAGTCACTCTACCTCTATTATATGTGATTGGTAGCTTCAAGGAAAATCATTCAGAACTTTTCCCATCACTGCTTCTCCACAGGTACGAAAGCCACAGGTAAGTATCCATCACACGACTCGTTAATCACAGGTAAACCCAGACCATTAGTTCCTTCCACGCTCTAAGAAGCATGACAGCACATAATTCTTAAAACCCAGATTACGCGACAACCCAGAAAAAAGATAAGCCGACATTTCATTTAGCGCTCGACAGTTTGTTATTTGAAAGAGAGAAAAAAAAAATGGTGTTGTCAGTCCGCTTCATATATAAACATTAGACCTACCTAGAGCCATACAATAGATTTTTTAGACCTTCCCTGAGCCATATAATTTTTTTAGACGTACCTAGAGCCACACAATAGATTTTTTAGACCTACCTAGAGCCACACAATAGATTTTTTAGACCTACCTAGAGCCACACAATAGATTTTTTAGACCTACCTAGAGCCACACAATAGATTTTTTAGACCTACCTAGAGCCACACAATAGATTTTTTAGACCTACCAAGAGCCATACAATAGATTTTTAAGTGTATTTTATAATTTGTTAAGTACATGCATATATTTCATTATTATTATCATTATTTTTTTTTTTACTTATTTTCTATCTTTATTTACTTGTGTATTTTAATGTATTTGTTCCTCTACCTCTCAGTTCCACTACTTCTATGATCTTCTATATTATCCCGTCCTCTTTCTACTTCTGTCATTATCCTCAGCATATAACGAGGACCTTCATCAGATTAGACCAGTGTTTCCAGAGCTGGGTGTGCGCCCTACTTAGGGGGCGTCATGCGAATACAGGGAGGCGTGGAGTCATAAGCTACGACTGTTATCTCTGCGAGTCTTGCACACCTCACACATGGCACACTGACACACTGACTGGAGGGTATCGTTCACAACACTCCCGCCCACCGACCCTTCTCTCTTTGCCTTCAACTGTTATAGGTTAAAAGTGTTTATCTCAGGCGGTGCTTTATCCTAAATTATCTTTTTTTAGCGAGCGTGTTTATATACTTTCCTATCCCTGTCGACGTGTGTCATACCACGCACTCCATGAGAAAGTTTATGGTTCCTGTTTTTAAATCCGTGTTGTAATTTGTGCGTTTGACTGTGCAGTGTGTTGAATGACTGTGTGGTGGGTAACAGTGGCCTGTATTTTCAGTCACTTTCGACTCACAACAACTATTTCCAAAGTCCACAAAGGATATTAGTCGGGTTCTCATGATTTTTTTTTAAGGAGCAGAAAGTTTGTCAAACTATCACAAGGCTCATTAAATTATCCATGGAAATAGCCACAACCTCTGCGAAAGCCTTATCAAATGTGGGTGTGTAAGCCCCGAAATGTTTGAGAATATGGGCTTGATGCACGTAGTATAAATGTGGGAGCACTGCGGTGGCTTGAATAGCTGTGTGGCGTGCGCTAAGGAACTATGACTTAGTACATGGCTGTGAAGTAGCCGAATAATACAAATAAGTTTCTCATACAAAAGGAGGGTGGTTTTTTTTTTTTTTTTTTTTTTTACAGCAAAGGAGACAGCTCAAGGGCACAAAAAAGTAAACATTAATAAAAAAAAAAAGCCCGCTACTCGCTGCTCCTAAAAAGAATCCAAAGGGTGCACGGGTGAGGGTTCCATAAAGGCCCAAAGGAAACGTCATGTACAATACTGTTAGGGAGCGAGAGTTTCATGATCACACTTATCACGGAAAACGTTATCTTAAGCACGCTCACTTATCAGTACCACAAGCACAAACAATGGGTGGCCTATATGCGGCGGGGAAGTGATACAGGTCCCCTATCACTCTTCATTAACGTTATCCGGCACACACAGCATTGGAAATCACGTCATAATGCAAATACACAAACGGCCAGCACGAAGGCTCCTCTATGCGTCATTCTCAAACATTCCCGCTAATCCGCACTTCCTCCCGATAACCCGATGTGTTATGGTGTTACTTCAAGCGTGTATATGTGGGGATGCAGGGGGAAGGGGTGAGAGAGAGAGAGAGAGAGAGAGAGAGAGAGAGAGAGAGAGAGAGAGAGAGAGAGAGAGAGAGAGAGAGAGAGAGAGAGAGAGAGAGAGAGAGAGAGAGAGAGAGAGAGAGAGAGAGAGAGAGAGAGAGAGAGAGAGAGAGAGAGAGAGAGAGAGAGAGAGAGAGAGAGAGAGAGAGAGAGAGAGAGAGAGTAAATAGGGGTGAATGGCGAAAGTGGAATGAAGGAAAAGTGAAGAGAAACCGCATAGGAAAACAAACGGAGAAGAGTCAGGGAGAATTAAGAAAGGTCAGGAAGGATAAGAAAGAGGAGGAGGAGGAGGACGAGGAGGAGGAGGAGGAGGAGGAGGAGAAAGGATAATAAAAAAAATAAAAAAAACAGGTGGCGTCATAATAGCCAACTCACGCTCTCATTCAGGCAAAACCACTCTTCTGTCAAAGGATTACTCATTCGGGCGTGTGGTCAGTGCTTCCACCTGGTAAACACGTCGGCAGGTGTCAAAAATGCAACACCTGAACCAACGATGACAGGACGTTGAGGGCACTGTGTTAACATCATCAACGTAACAGGCAACAGGGTTCATAATACGAGTGGGGATTTGACGGTAGGGTTTATATAGTGATACCTTGTTCAACGGGATGGCGTAAGGGTTTTCGAGGGAGAGGTAGACATGGCGTTGACTAGATATGTACAAGCGCTGACGTCACGCAGAATTAATAGCAAAGACTATGGGTAACAGGCGTCATAAGGAGAGTGGAGAGTCAAGAGAGAGTTCGTAGCGTTAGGCAGTTAAAAGAGAGTTTAAAGAGATAAATGACGACGTTGACAACACCTGAGTGAGCGCTGAGGTGACGTGGAATTAATAACAAACACTATGGGTAACAAAGGGTTATGAGGACAGTGGACAGTCAAGGAGGAGGTTGTAGTGTTACGCAATTCAACATGACGTAGACACTAAAGATAGAGTGATAACATAACATTCACTACACCTGAACGAGCGATGACGTGACGCGGACCGAAACTAGATTAAAAGAAACACTATGAGTAACAGGGATCGTAAATAGAATGGAGTCAAGGAAGTGTTTGTGGTGTTAAACAGTGACTTAGAGGGTGTATCTAGATGGGAATGACTACACCTGAAAGAGCGATGAAGTGATGTAGATGAGAACTAAATGAGAACAAACACTATGAGTAACAGCGGTCATAAATAGAATGGAGTCAAGGAAGTGTTTGTGGTGTGAAACAGTGACTTAGAGGGTGTATCTAGATGGGAATGACTACACCTGAAAGAGCGATGAAGTGATGTAGATGGGAGCTAAATGAGAACAAACACTACGAGTTAAAGGGATCGTAAACAGAATGGAGCCCAGGAAAAGTTCGAGATGTTAAGGAGTTCAACACAGCATAGAGCTTTTATATAGAGAGGAATGCCATGATGTTGAGACCCATACGACCGTTGAAGTGACGCAAACAAACAAACACTAAGAGTAACAGTGAAGTGGAGTCATGGAAGAGTTCGTAGTGTTAAAAAAGGGTAGAAGGTTTAGCTGGAGAGGAATAGATTGACACTGACTACATCTGAAAGAGCGAGAGAGTAACGTAGAATTATTAGCAAACGCAGTCATGAGGAGAGTGGAGAGGCAAGTCAGAGTTCGTAGTGTTGAGGAGAGTGGAGAGGCAAGTCAGATAGTGTTGAGGTGAGTGGAGAGGCAAGTCAGAGTTCCAAGTGTTGAGGAGAGTGGAGAGGCAAGTCAGATAGTGTTGAGGCGAGTGGAGAGGCAAGTCAGAGTTCGTAGTGTTGAGGAGAGTGGAGAGGCAAGTCAGATAGTGTTGAGGTGAGTGGAGAGGCAAATCAGATAGTGTTGAGGTGAGTGGAGAGGCAAGTCAGATAGTGTTGAGGTGAGTGGAGAGGCAAGTCAGATAGTGTTGAGGTGAGTGGAGAGGCAAGTCAGATAGTGTTGAGGTGAGTGGAGAGGCAAGTCAGATAGTGTTGAGGAGAGTGGAGAGGCAAGTCAGATAGTGTTGAGGTGAGTGGAGAGGCAAGTCAGAGTTCGTAGTGTTGAGGAGAGTGGAGAGGCAAGTCAGATAGTGTTGAGGTGAGTGGAGGCAAGTCAGAGTTCGTAGTGTTGAGGAGAGTGGAGAGGCAAGTCAGATAGTGTTGAGGTGAGTGGAGAGGCAAGTCAGAGTTCGTAGTGTTGAGGAGAGTGGAGAGGCAAGTCAGATAGTGTTGAGGTGAGTGGAGAGGCAAGTCAGAGTTCGTAGTGTTGAGGAGAGTGGAGAGGCAAGTCAGAGTTCGTAGTGTTGAGGAGAGTGGAGAGGCAAGTCAGATAGTGTTGAGGTGAGTGGAGGCAAGTCAGATAGTGTTGAGGTGAGTGGAGAGCAAGTCAGAGTTGTTAGTGTTGAGGAGAGTTGAGTGGCAAGTCTGAGTTCGTAGTGTTGAGGAGAGTGGAGAGGCAAGTCAGATAGTGTTGAGGTGAGTGGAGAGGCAAGTCAGAGTTCGTAGTGTTGAGGAGAGTGGAGAGGCAAGTCAGAGTTCGTAGTGTTGAGGAGAGTGGAGAGGCAAGTCAGATAGTGTTGAGGAGAGTGGAGAGGCAAGTCAGATAGTGTTGAGGAGAGTGGAGAGGCAAGTCAGAGTTCGTAGTGTTGAGGTGAGTGGAGAGGCAAGTCAGAGTTCGTAGTGTTGAGGTGAGTGGAGAGGCAAGTCAGATAGTGTTGAGGTGAGTGGAGAGGCAAGTCAGATAGTGTTGAGGAGAGTGGAGAGGCAAGTCAGAGTTCGTAGTGTTGAGGTGAGTGGAGAGGCAAGTCAGATAGTGTTGAGGTGAGTGGAGAGGCAAGTCAGAGTTCGTAGTGTTGAGGAGAGTGGAGAGGCAAGTCAGATAGTGTTGAGGAGAGTGGAGAGGCAAGTCAGATAGTGTTGAGGAGAGTGGAGAGGCAAGTCAGAGTTCGTAGTGTTGAGGCGAGTGGAGAGGCAAGTCAGATAGTGTTGAGGTGAGTGGAGAGGCAAGTCAGATAGTGTTGAGGAGAGTGGAGAGGCAAGTCAGAGTTCGTAGTGTTGAGGTGAGTGGAGGCAAGTCAGATAGTGTTGAGGTGAGTGGAGAGGCAAGTCAGAGTTCGTAGTGTTGAGGAGAGAGTGGAGAGGCAAGTCAGATAGTGTTGAGGTGAGGAGAGGCACGTCAGCGCTCGTTGTGTTGAGGCGAGTGGAGAGGCAAGTCAGATAGTGTTGAGGAGAGTGGAGAGGCAAGTCAGATAGTGTTGAGGAGAGTGGAGAGGCAAGTCAGATAGTGTTGAGGTGAGTGGAGAGGCAAGTCAGAGTTCGTAGTGTTGAGGAGAGTGGAGAGGCAAGTCAGATAGTGTTGAGGTGAGTGGAGAGGCAAGTCAGATAGTGTTGAGGAGAGTGGAGAGGCAGGTCAGAGTTCGTAGTGTTGAGGAGAGTGGAGAGGCAAGTCAGATAGTGTTGAGGAGAGTGGAGAGGCAAGTCAGATAGTGTTGAGGAGAGTGGAGAGGCAAGTCAGATAGTGTTGAGGAGAGTGGAGAGGCAAGTCAGATAGTGTTGAGGAGAGTGGAGAGGCAGGTCAGAGTTCGTAGTGTTGAGGAGAGTGGAGAGGCAAGTCAGAGTTCGTAGTGTTGAGGTGAGTGGAGAGGCAAGTCAGAGTTCGTAGTGTTGAGGAGAGTGGAGAGGCAAGTCAGAGTTCGTAGTGTTGAGGAGAGTGGAGAGGCAAGTCAGAGTTCGTAGTGTTGAGTAGAGTGGAGAGGCAAGTCAGAGTGCGTAGTGTTGAGGAGAGTGGAGGCAAGTCAGAGTTCGTAGTGTTGAGGAGAGTGGAGAGGCAAGTCAGATAGTGTTGAGGAGAGTGGAGAGGCAAGTCAGATAGTGTTGAGGTGAGTGGAGAGGCAAGTCAGAGTTCGTAGTGTTGAGGAGAGTGGAGAGGCAAGTCAGATAGTGTTGAGGTGAGTGGAGAGGCAAGTCAGATAGTGTTGAGGTGAGTGGAGAGGCAAGTCAGATAGTGTTGAGGAGAGTGGAGAGGCAAGTCAGATAGTGTTGAGGTGAGTGGAGAGGCAAGTCAGATAGTGTTGAGGTGAGTGGAGAGGCAAGTCAGATAGTGTTGAGGTGAGTGGAGAGGCAAGTCAGATAGTGTTGAGGTGAGTGGAGAGGCAAGTCAGAGTTCCTAGTGTTGAGGTGAGTGGAGAGGCAAGTCAGATAGTGTTGAGGTGAGTGGAGAGGCAAGTCAGAGTTCCTAGTGTTGAGGTGAGTGGAGAGGCAAGTCAGATAGTGTTGAGGTGAGTGGAGAGGCAAGTCAGAGTTCCTAGTGTTGAGCAGATGTAGAGGAAGGGTTGACATGAGGTTCGTGTGAGCAATGCGGGAGAAATAAGGTGAGGGGCGGAGCTTCATTACCATAATAACCCTCTTGCTCAACGGCCGCATACCTGAACCGACCTGAGACTAGGCTTATTAACGCACTCGAAGTAAAGATAGACAAATGGAACAGAACGAATAATCCATACAAGTAAATACATGAATAAGTGTACAAATAAATAAGTCTGGTTATCTTTGGCTCATATCCTCAGGCGCTCAACTTAACATCATCAGTAATTTATCATCACTCATCAATTTAACGTCATCGTCATCACCTTACCAATGGACTCAAAGTAAAGCAAGAGAAAGAGAAAATAACGAATAGTACAAGCAAGTAAATAAATGAATAGGTGAACAAATAAACAAGTCTAGTTATGTATTGGTTTATACTTGTGTTTTTAGGCGCTAAGGTGTTACTGGTCTGGGTTCGTCTCTTGTGGAAGGTCAATTTAACATCCACTCTAACATATACAATAGACTTTAGCGCTGTATTATGGTCTGCTGCACACTGTCAGGCGCACCAACCACACCGAGGCAAAACACAACCTCACGCACACTCACAGTTGGAGAGATACTTTCCCCTTTTTTGTCCCTCTGATTGCCGTTTATTTTAGGTCTAGGCAGTTAATTGAGGACGGGAGGGGGATGCAAATTACGGGACCGACCGAGAAAAGGGCGTCTATCTCGTAACAATTTATGCATGCTTAAGTAAATCGTGGGAACTTGTGTAACTTTGCTATTATTGGAGCGACTGATTTCACCGCTGTAATGCACGAGAATATGCAGGCCAAGGGCTTACTCTGCGTGTGTGCTTGTGTGTGTGTGTGTGTGTGTGTGTGTGTGTGTGTGTGTGTGTGTGTGTGTGTGTGTGTGCGCTACTGCTATGTGTATGTGTGTGTGGGGGGGTTGTGTAAATAAAACAGACAAAACGAAAACACACACACACACACACACACACACACACACACACACACACACAAACACACACACAAACACACACACACCTTTCCCTCGCATTCTCAAGGCTCACAACACTAGTAATCGACAGCCGCTTCCGAGGTTTCCCTTTTCCTTCATCCGCCGGAAGTCAAGGTCAAGGAAAAGGGAGGGAGGGAGGGAGAGAGAGGCAATGACCACAAACGTCTTCACTTTCCTTCATACGTCCCTGCAGGTTTCCCTACCCCCATACCTCCTCCTCCTCCAAGACGTCCTTTATTCCTCCCTTCCCTCCACTCCCTTCCTACCTCCCAGCAAACAAACAACCTTTCATGCGATGGTCTTGTCGTCCTCATACTTGAACAAAATCGACGCCTCTGCCTAAATTATAGTAGGGCTGGTCTCCTAATTATAGAAAGGACATTGATTTACTGGAAAGGATTTAACGACGCGCCACGAAGATGATTCCAACCTTAAGGGCCCAACCGTACGCGGAACGACTCAAGCGACTCAATCTCTTTACAATGGAGAAAAGACGTCTACGAGGCGATATGATTCAAGTCTTCATGTACCTGAAAAAGTTCAATAACGTCGATTACTCCAAATTCTTTGAACTGCAAACCAACTCAAGAACTAGAAATAACGGCTTACCCATTCAGTCGAGTCGATGTAACACAAACATTGGAAGGAGTTTCTTTTCAAACCGAGTCATCCACCACTGGAACAATCTTCCCTCAGAAGTAGTAAATGCGAATACCATCAACTTCAAATATAGAATCGACCGTCATTTTGCTGCGTCGGGAGTAAACTGAATATCGAGGTGCTTTCATCTGCTCCTCAATATCGAGGTGCTTTCATCTGCTCATCAAGTGCCAAGTGACTGTCGAGCAGATTAAACAACCAAAGCGGGCGACCTCGTAATGAGCCAACAGGCTTTCTGTTGCCTGCATTTCCATGTTTCCATGTTTCTAGCTTTATTTTCTTAAAGGAATATGTCTTGTGTTTTGTTTCTTTGACCTTTTAAGCACACACACACACACACACACACACACACACACACACACACACACACACACTTGGCATTTACGTTTTATGGTTGAGGGTCGACTTGCGCGCGGCTTCTCTCTCTCTCTCTCTCTCTCTCTCTCTCTCTCTCCTTTGTATCAGTTACCCGTGGCGATCGATCCCTTCCCTTCCCTTCCACCTTTCCCGACTCCATTCATCGCTGTCCTTCCCTTCCTCTCTCCTCCCTCCGTGATCCCCTAACCTCTCCCTCGCCCACGTTACACTTTCGCAACACTCCATTCAGCTTCCCGAACCTTTACAACATCTTTACAACACCCTCTCCTCAACTGTAACACTTCTCCCCTCTCGTTTTTTTTGGCCGGAAACCATCAAAACCTTTGGCCACGCCCCCCTCGTGTCACCTCGAGTTACCTATCCACGCTACGTTTTCTTTGCTTTACTCACCATGTAGAACTTGTCGAAAACGAAGGACACCTCATTTCCCTCGTCGTCGTAGAGTGTCTTCTGTACAGTGTCATCTGCAGCGGGATTGTCAATACGGCCGTAGGACTCATCGACTTCCTCGTCCTCGCCCTCTTCGTTCCCTTCCTCCTGATCCTCCTCTTCGTTGTATTGCGCCTCATCCTCGTCCATAGTCGGGCTTTGAATGACTCGTCTGTGTTCGAGGGTTTGCTTGGCGTTCGTTCGTGCAGGAGCACTGTTGTCTTCTCGTCCGGGCAAACACTCGACTTATTAACGAAGCGTCTCTGGTGTTCAGTTTCAAAAGTTTATTACTTGAACGCGCAGTAGTTGAGGAGGAACTGAGGAGCGAGGGGTGAGAGGGTAGGGCGAGGGCGGGAGGGTGGGTGGAGCTGGGCATCTCCTCGGAGGGATCGCTGCCGCCCTGCCATTGGCTCTTCATCCATGACGCAACGCTCACTCATTGGCCCTTGACGTCCCGCCAGCACTATGACGTGTCATGAAAGCCATCTTCTACTGGGCGACGGAGTGGATGCCTCATTATGTCTGACGTCAGGAGTAATCCTGGCGCCTGAGTGGCCCATCACGATACTAAGAAACGATGACGGAATAGAGCACACAGAGGGAGGCGTTCAAATCCCCCTTGTGGCACGTGGTAACTGAAGGTCAAGGCAAACTAGTGGGGGGAGGTGACGTCACCTACAAATCATTGTGGAATGATGCGGCATCGCCCACACTCGGCCCCACGGCGTGTATGCTTGACCCCGTCAGGGAACGTGAGGCACAGAAGTCACACCAGATCGATGTGAGGAGCTAGAGACCGTGAAGACCAAACTGCGGTTGTGTTCCTGGGCGTGTTTAAGGATCTACGGGCTGAAAAGATCGTGACTGGAAACAGTTGAAGTACGTACTTTTGTACAATCTGTACTCTTATGTATTGCAAATTATGTATCACCAACCGCTAGGCGAATTATAAGGAAAACACGAGCACACACAATGTAATACTTATCTCACACCCACGGAGTTAGTTTAATAATGATAAACACGAACAGCGTCATAGCTGCACCAAGAACGTTGTTAAGTGCACAGGACTGTTTGTTACCTGCGTGAACTCGATCTAATCCTTGTACCTTGTACTGAGAATTCTCTCACTACTCCCTCGCGTTTTTTTTTCGAGTACACTTGTTTTGTGTAACTTATAATTATTATGGTTTTTCATACAACCTGATTAATAAAGTCATTAATTAGATGTTCCCTTCCTTTACTGTTCACCTGTCCAAACACGTGGAAGTGCTTTACGCACACACACACACACACACACACACACACACACACACACACACACACACACACACACGCACGCGCGCGCGCGTGGATTTACTATCTATATCAGTGGTGAATATTTTTTTGGTAACATCCGGTTCCGGTGGAAGCCGACGTCTCCGGCTTCCACGGAAACAAACACGATAAAAAATAAGATAATAAAACAGCATCCTCCCACCACGCGGAGATTCTTGCGACCTAGATCTGTTCTCACATCGATACGACAATCATTTATAAACTGATAGAATGCACAATAGAAACCAACGATCAATGATTATAAGAAATATATACAACACACACACACACAAAAAAAAAATTATCAAACCCCATGACCAGCAATTACGAAACATTACTTTCACCAAAAAACTATAATAATGTAAGAATCTCTCCTTCTACTATGAAACCACAACGTCAACAATCGCAGGAAACTTAACTAAAAAGAAAAACACTTAAATCATTCTTAAAGGTAAAGTTTGGGGCAGACGCTATAGCTGCGCGTATTTGAAAGGTAAAGTTGGGGGCATACACTGTAGCAGCGCGTGGCCTCGGTGCTCATCAACGTAACATTTGCCCTTGAGCCTGTGGTGGGAGGGAGCCCATTACCCCGGGACACAGGGCCAGTGTGACATCCGGGTTACCACAGTATTTGAAAAGAAAGCTAAAAAATTACATCTCACACGACACATGAGATGAAAAATACTATAAATGCAAACGAATATATATGTTTCAGAATTTCACCAATATAAACAAGAATTCATACCAAGTCGGCAGAATGTAAACAATACCCTCCTGTTTGTAATGCTGTCTACAGGTAAAAGATAATTCACAGAGTCAGCAAAGTGTGAACAATGCTCTCCTGATTGTAATGCTGTCTATTGATATAAAAGAGACTTCATAACGAGTCGGCAAGGTGTAAACAATGTCCTCCTGTTTGTAGTGCTGTCTAGTGATAAAAGAGAATCCACAACAAGTCGGCAAGGTGTAAACAATGTCCTCCTGTTTGTAGTGCTGTCTAGTGATAAAAGAGAATCCACAACGAGTCGGCAAGGTGTAAACAATGCTCTCCTGTTTGCAATGCTCTCTACTGATATAAGAGAATTCACAACGAGTCAGCAAAGTGTAAACAATGCTCTCCTGTTTGCAATGCTCTCTACTGATATAAGAGAATTCACAGCGAGTCAGCAAGGTGTAAACAATGCTCTCCTGTTTGCAATGCTCTCTACTGATACAAGAGAATTCATAACGAGTCAGCAAAGTGTAAACAATGCCCTTCTGTTTGTAATGCTGTCTGGTGATATACAAGAGAATTCATAACGAGTCAGCAAGGTATAAACAATGCTCTCCTGATTGTAATATGTCTACTTATATAAAAGAGAATTCACGAAGTCATAAGAATGTAAACAATGCCTTCCTGTTTACAATGCTGTCAACTGATATACTACAAGATAATTCACAACGAGTCATCAGAGTGTAAACAATGCCCTCCTGTTTGTAATGCTACCTAGTTACTACGTTTCGTCCTCGAAGTGCTATTACGTCATTCCCTCCGCCTCCCCTCAGCCATTAAAAACAGCCAACTTCCCGTCACGAATACCTTGGCAAAAAAAAAAAAAGGGAGGGAAGGTGAAAAGTGGGGAGAAAAGCAAGTAAAGGAAAAGAGGTGGAAGGGAGGCGAGTTGAAAATAGGTATGCGACAGGGAAGGGAAGGAGAACGGAGGTTATGGAGGAGAGGAAGAAAAATGTGAAGTAGCAGAAACACAGGAATGAAAGAAAGAGGATAATGTTACGGGTGAGGGGAAGGAGGCATGAAAAACTGGGGGAACGAGAGAGAAGAGGGCGAAGGGATGGAGAAGGGGGGTTGAGATTACAGGGAGGACGGGAGGGAGGGTATAGGAATAACAATGGAGGGCTGGAGTCTGCCAAGGTCATGACGTACCTATCTCCTCCCTTCCTCCATAGCCCCCCCCCCCCTTCCCCAAGATACCTCCACCCGGAAGAATCTCTGGAGTGCCTGGCTCCATATTTACTTCATTATTTTATCAATATTACTTGACTTATTGCTTGTCATTTTGTCGCAGTTTAGCTGAGGGGAGCGAGGAAAGTGTGGTAACGGTATCCTGTGAAGATTTCCCTTATTCGCTGTCGTCTTTGAATAATGTTAGCTTATATATATATATATATATATATATATATATAGATATATATATATATATATATATATATATATATATATATATATATATATATATATATATATATATATATATATATATATTATTTATTCATCTAAGGAAATTAAAGATAGAGAGAGAGAGAGAGAGAGAGAGAGAGAGAGAGAGAGAGAGAGAGAGAGAGAGAGAGAGAGAGAGAGAGAGAGAGAGAGAGAGAGAGAGAGAGAAACAAATTAAAAAAAGTATAAAAAACATTAATTTACTGAACATGTAGTAAATCCGCCTCGAGAACTACAGTCGTCAGCGAATCATCGTACGCACCGGCCTCTTGCAGACTCCTTACGTTCTTATGTTCTTAAAAACACATGCACGGACGCATGCCAAAAAGGGTACATACCCACTCCCCCCAGCCCCCAGCCTCACCCCCAGATCATCAAATTACAACTCGCGAGATGAACTTTAACCAGTCGCACGGCGCATCTTTATCAGGCGGGGGTGCACTACAAGGCCGGCTCTGTACTCACCCTGAAGACGGCGTGGGCTGGGGTGATGCGCGCCGCCTTGCGGGGGCCCCTGCTGAACAGCCGGTCGCGGAGGTGGTAGGCGCCGCGGCTCATGATGGATGAGATGAGGGAACCTGCAGGCGGCGGCGGTGACGACGTGAAGAGAGAGAGAGAGCGAGTTAGAGTGGGAAGGCAGGAGTCTGTTAATGCAGGTACTTACATCCAGTAATAAGGGCTATTCTGCTATCCTCTTTTTATTTCTGACACATTTCAGATGAACGATGCTACTCCCAAAAGCGACCTACCTAGTGCGTCACAAATATAATTAATGAGCCCACCAGGGGTGCTAATATTTTAGACTTAGTCTTGACTAATAACGAAAATATGGTACGTGAGGTGGAGGTGGAGGAGCTAGGTTGTAGTGATCACAGGGAGATTAGGTTTAACGAGGATTGGGCGGTAAACCACGAAGTCAACCGCGTGTTGGTGGCAGATTTTAAGAGCTAATTACGAGGGGCTAATCAGACATTATAAGAAAGTTAATTGGGTCTCGCCAGTAAGTCTTACGGCGGATTGGCTTGGCCTACGATATTATGGACTCGCTCAGCACGAGTATATGGCGTTGTCGATACTTGTGTAAAGACAAGGATCCAGAACTTCAAGCCCGTTGTGCTCTTTGTCTTACTCTATGGCTGTGAGACATGGACACTAAATAGGGACTTGGAGAGGCGGAATGATGCCTTTGGGTTAGCGCTGGGATGACGGTGTCAAACCGGCGAGTACTCTGTGAGACTGATTACCGTTTACCGTTGATGAGGTTTCAGGCCCTGCTCCGCCGCTGATGCAGCGCTCTACGAGGGCCGTCAACAATTTCAACGTTAGCCTCAATAATAGTCTTCGATGCACTTATTCTCAAACATCGTAGTGAGTGAGTGAGTGTCTTAATTTCTTTCACGAATAATATCACATATAACAATTAGTTCAGTGTTCATGTCTGCTATTTTCATTATAGTATCACAATTAAATATTCAACAATTATTTCCAGCACACTGAACCTTCATCACACACAATTTATCTTTGAGTACAGACACTAATTAATAGCCATGATCGGTCATGTTACGAATTCTCTCAATTTCAGTCTGGAGAACTACACAACACTGGTCATTCGCTTAGTGGTTGATTTCAGGCTTCTTGTATCTCACACAATTTATGCATTTCTTCTCAGCCATGGTGCACTCCTGTGATCTATGATTGCCAGCGCATTTGAATCAATTCGGGGCGTCTCCATTGGTCTTGGCAGTACAGTTGGCCTCAAGATGGCCATAGCTCTGACAATGATAGCATATAATTGCATGGTATCTGTCTCTCACTGTGTATATTCCCCCTTCTAATTTTAGCTTGTCGTGATTCTTGTGAATCAGCTCTCTTACAGTTGGGTCACACCTCAAAATGTAGTGCATCGTGCCGCCAGCCGCAGGCTTGCTAAAAACCAGCTCAATCTTATCCTCAACACCCCCAATGGCGTGTAAGAACTCATTGCGGTCTAAGATGGTCTCCTTTATTTTTTCCTTGGTCTCCTCTTATGCACATTGTATATCATGATCTTTGGTTTCAACTTTCCAACACTCTTGGTATTAATTTGCTCAACAGACTCCAGTTTTTGAGCAGCCTCATCCCTTGTGTTTTCATTATCAAAGTTCATGACAATGTTACCTCTATTTGTAAATCTTGAATCAGTTACTTGAATACCATTCAATGCCTGGGAGACTTCATCCTTCATGTCTGTTGCCTTTTTTTCCTATGTAGAAACTTTTACAACGAGAAGATTTTTCTTGACCTTCTTGCTTCTCTTTGCCACCTCAGCCCAGCTAGATTCAGCATGCTCAGCAAGTTTAAGCGTGTCACCAACTGATCCCAGTTCCTCCTGCACCTTCACAGCCCTTGATTCAACTTCATCCTTAACCACAGATATTTCCTTAGATAATTGTTGCTTGAATTCATCCATTTTTTCCACAATTTTGGTAGCCAGAGATGCTTTATGGAGGCATGGGTTGCACATCCAATTAATTTTAGGTATATTCTCCTGCTTATAATTCCAGACAAATGAGCACACTTCACATGACACCATTTAGGGCACAAACAGCATCCAATCCATTTCTCGCCTGTGAAATCCTTACAAACGCAACACAAATCCAATGGGGCCTTGGCTCTGCCAGCCATGTTGTCACACCACTTTCCACACGGAGCAAGTCGCGACACATCCGATCACGGCCACGACTACTCACTCACTTCGCCATATATTACCTGCATAGTCCATCAACGCCAACTCCGGTTATATGTGCATGTGGCACGCTACCCGGAAGCCGACCCTGCTCATTGGGTTATCTCTGCAAGAGACAATCCTGGGTGGAAGAGGCCAAGGGGATGCCCACAGAGTTCTTGGATTGAACAAGTCGATAGATCCTGCCAGAAGGTACTCAGGATGGGAAGGGAGCCTGCATGGAGACTTGTCCAGAGGGACTCCCGGACTTGGCGTCGTAGGGTGGGCGAGGCGATGCACCCCCCGGCGTATGCCCCATTGATTGATTGACTGATTGATAATTGGGTTTCCCTAGCGTTAGATGAGGGCTAGAACCAAGGGCAGGTATCCGATGTCCAGGGGAAGCAAGTGGAAGTGACTCACAATAATTAAGTTAGAGTAAGAGTAGAGGGAAAGGGGTAGCATATTCTTCACTAAACACTTGGAAAACAGCGATACTAAGGGAATGACTAGTAGGCATAAACATGTAATAGGCTAAAAGAGGGGAATTAATAAGAAAATAAAAATTGGTGAAACCCTCCTCAGTGTTAGGTATGTTGAATGAGGCAGAATGGCAAAGAAAACACACCCGCGTTGCAATAAGGAACTATGGGTTTAAGGTAGCTAACGAAGCTAAGAGTGATCTTAAAGGTTTCTTTAAGTTTAGGACAAAAGAAGGGAGTGAACTGAACCGTTGAAAACAGACACTGGTGAGCCCGTTGATAATTGGGAGGGAATGAGTAAATTGTTAAACAACTACTTCCTCTCAATCTTCACAATGGAGAATCTAACGACCATTCCGGAGAGAGTTCAGGTGTATGGAGTCGAGAATAACGACAGGTTGATGGATGTGGTCCTTACTTAGCAGGTAGTCTAGGATGAGACTGGTAGTTTAAAGAAAAGGAAATCGCCTGTTACTGATGAACTATTTCCACAGGTCCTGAAGAATGCAGGGAGGTTCTCAGTGGCCCACTGGCTAACATTTTTTAAGATGTCAGTGGTCTGGTTTTGTGCCTAGTATCTGGAAGGTAGCTAATGTAACGCAGGTTTTCAAAAAGGGGGACAGGTCATCCACTACTAATTATCGCCCATTTAGCTTAACATCAACTGAAGCAAGCTGTTGGAATCGGTAAGTCAGGAGCATTCGAGATCATATGGAGAAGCATACAGTAATTCACGACTCGCAGCATGGCTTCACAAATGGCTGATCATATCTCACCAAACTTTTGTCCTTCTAACAAACAATCCTTACATTTCCATCTACATAATCTTACATTCATTAGTGCCTAACAAATCGACTGAAACGGTAGATAATGATGAAAACTTATGATATACTTAAATTTTAGTAAAGTGTTCCACAAAGTTCTTCACCATCGACTGCTAGTAAACTAAGATGAGTGTTGAACTGGATTAGGGCGTGGCTTAGCAGTAGGAAGCAAACAGTGCAAATCAAAGGCAAAAAATCTGACTGGGGCTGTTACAATTGCGATCCTACAGGATCCGGTATTGGCTCCAAGTTGTTTATCATTTATATCAATGATTTAGATACAGGAATTAGTAAAGATGTTAGCAAGTTTGCGTATGATACAAAGATCAGCAAATTAAAATAAATCTGACCAGGACATATTGTATGCTATAGTATTCTGAGGGTAGGCAGGAATAATCCTTCACATAAATTATTCCTTAAATGCCATCCCTAAGCAGGTCTAGATGTAAAAGGGATTTTGGAGTCTTGGTGAGCTCTGATCTCCGACCAAGCGCTCAATGCATTCAGGCTAAGAATCGTGCAAACAGAGCACTGGGTTTAATTTCAAGAAGGGTAAACAATAGAAGCACTTGAGTCATCCTCAAGCTATATTTAGCATTAGTTGACCTCATCTCAATTATGCGGTTCAGTTCTGATCTCTGTTATAGAAAGGATATCCAGATATTAGAATATGTTGAGGAGGATGACAATAATTATTTATTGAAGGGATGAGAAACGACGTGTAAGGATAGACTTAAATATTTAAATTTGCATTCTCTAGAAAGGCAGAGGGTGCGACGAGACTTAAATAAAGTGTGTAAATGGATGGAAGGTTTTAATAAGGGTGATGTTAATAAGGTTTTGGTGGTATAAAAGCCGGACAGGACACGTAGTAATGGGTTATAATAAGAGGCGGATAGTAATGGGTTAAGTTGAAAATTTCAGATTCAACAAACATACTAAGGATTTGAATGATTTTTTTTGATGAATTGGACTTTTTTTTTTTTTGAGTATAGATACATCTGGGCCGTGGACGTATGACATGTGATGAGGGTGAGGTGGTAAATGATGACTACCATGATTGATGGTAGTTTGTTTTTTTGTTTTTTTTTCCTTTACCTTTCTTTCTTCGTCACCTGACTTTGACTCGCACCAGTCGTCAAAGTGTATCCTTAGTAAACCAATTTCTACCTTCGCAATTCTTCTAGCACCACTATAATTTGCGATACAACATTACTTTTATCAGTAGGTATGCTATACAATAGCCCATAAACCACCAAACCACTACGCTACCAATTACGAGGTAATTAGGCTATGTAATGTACAACGTTACCCTACTCTCAACTTTATTTAATTAATACACCTTTCATTGAAGAGAGAGAGAGAGAGAGAGAGAGAGCAGCACATTTTAGCTACGCGGAGAGAGAGAGAGAGAGAGAGAGAGAGAGAGAGAGAGAGAGAGAGAGATATTGAAGGGAGGAGGCGGGAGATGGAGGAAGAGGAACAAGGTGGCCTGGTAGTTGTGTTTGTTTTTGTTCGATCTACTGCACTGATGACTTGACTGGTCCTGGGAGTATAGGCCTTTATTCTCTACTTCTGTGGGTTGGCTGGCGATACTTCGAAATTAAGGCAGGTGTGAAATACTGTCGCAAAATCTCGTACCGATACGATTGTTCGTTACGATATTGGCTAATACGCAAGAACTGGTTTATCAATAGCGTGGTGGATGAGTGGAAAAGGCGTAGCAGTTATTGTTGAGTGCCAATACGCGAGATTCAGTTCAGAAAAAGTTAGATAAGTTAATGGGCAGCGAGGTTAGGTGGGGTTAGGTTTATAGGAGCTGCCTTATAGACCTTCCGGCCTCTTTAGACTCCTTACGTTCTTGTGTTCTAAATGACGGGGCTCATCTTCCATAATCAATTCCACAGCTCTGTCTGGACCAATAGCTTTAGTCCTAATAGCCTTACATTTATTCATCCTTCCTCTTCAATCTGTCTCGGTCTCGAGGTCGAGTGGTATTGCCGTGGTGAAGCTTGAGTCACTTCCTGAGTTCGGAGTAGTGCGTGGGGTGGGGAGGGGTGGCGGGGCAGGGCGAGTTGCCGACTACTCTCCTATACGCTTCTTATTTTCCTTATCCTCTTGCAAAGTATCAGACGCGGGAGAAAAACATAAAAATAGACGTGCAGCAGAATCCACTATCGAGGGAAGACTGAGGCGATAAGTTGTTTGTTGCCCGGGAAGTAAGCTCTAGGTGGGTGCATACCTACGCTCAGGGCTGCATACGCTATGGCTGCGCGTGGCTGCGGCGCACGTTGACACATTAATTAACGATATTGTTGAAGAAAACATATGAATGAATTTAGGAGCTGAGATTTTTACACGCGAAACTAGGTTATAAGAGGTAATTTATTGGTTGTTTAAATGAAGTAGCTGCAGAATTTTCTGGTTAAATATCCCTTGTGATTTTTATTTCATCACAATTTTATAGGTCTATTAACTGTTATAGTCGTATTTTTTTCTCCTGGTAATTGCATTTTGAATAGTCACAACTGTTCTACATTTATAAGGTAGGATTTTTTAAGATGTGAATTTTTTTAATTTTATTTTGGCGACTTCTTTTGTTTTTTTGGTTCATAAATAAATCACACAGAAATTCAGCCTTCAGTCTTTGCTTTTTATATTCGTCTTTTGAATCGGAAAGTATATTTGAGAATAGCTACACAGGTTTTGAAATAGCTATAACACTTCTGCGAATGTTATATTTCGAAAATCCCCATTCACCAAATAGCGGTGTAAATGTACAGGCATTGCATCATTTTTGTATGTTATATATACACGGGGAAACCCTAATCCCTAGCCCACCTCGGTGCTAGAGGTTATTACAGCGTCCCTTCTGGAGAGGAGAACCACAGTCCTTATGAACGATCCGAAGCTTCGCTGTGTGTATCATATATCTAATATCTTGCTGTATATTATACTGAGTATTCATAGTACGGCCGTATGGATGACATTATGTATAATCATTGTATATTGAATATTATACTCTGCATTATCTTCATTAATTAAAGATGAAGAAAAATTGCCTAGGTTGTAATTATGAAATTATGAGTAAAACACTTCTATGTCACCTAGTGAAGCTACACAACGTTTACAGCGCTTGTGTGTGTGTGTGTGTGTGTGTGTGTAATTCACCTCTTGGTCTGCTGCGGATTTCTCTCGAGACAGCCAGCCGTTCCCCTACGGAAGAGCAGAGCTCGTAGTACCGATCTTTGGGTAGGACAACGAGGTCACACCTCCTTGCCTGACGTCGCGTACCTACTCACTGCTAGGTGAACAGGGGTTACACGTGAAAGAAGAGAAACCCAACTTATCTTCACCCGGTCGGGGAATCGAACCCCGGTCCTTCTGGTTGAGGCAGACGCTCTATCCACTGGGCTACCGGGCCGCGTGTGTGTGTGTGTGTGTGTGTGTGTGTCATCAGGCATCATGCTTAGTAATGAAGGTTAATATGTAATTAGTTCACATCAGAAACAGTTCAGATACAGGCTGGTCTGAGCATAGCGCCGGACCACGATGACCACCACACCCAATTTATATCTCTTCCCTTCATTCAAGTAACTGTATGAGGATTCTTGTTTAATCCAGCAACATATTTCAAAACCTTAAAGTATAATGTGAGGATCAGTCACTTCTCAATTTTCAGCACGCCCTGGAGGCCACTGTGATGCCACCCAGCCTCTCCGCTGCCACACAGATGGCAAAGAAAATACATCATAAAATTGATGTAATTCACATTACAGAGAAAACAAATCATTATAAAAGATATGAAATACAACGTGTCTGGCGTCACTGCAGTCTTGAGCTCCGACAGAAAAAAAAAGCAAAGCTACCCCCTGAGGTCGCAGTCACCTCTGGAATACTGGAAAAAATAACCACGTATGTTTTTAACTCTTCGTGAAACAATTTCTCCGCGACAGGCAGTCTAAAGAAAATCCGTCACCCATCCCTTGCCTGGCAGCTAGAAAACACCCCCACCCATTCTTAAAGGGTTAAAAAAGTTGATAAACACTCTTCTAAATAAAATATAGATATAAATACTGATATCCAAACAATGAATTTACTCATATGTACCATTGTTCTAAAATAAAACTTGAGTCCTGCTACTGTAAAAACACCCCTACCTTCATCCTTTAAAGCTCCCAAAAAATTTTGGTCAATTATTCCCTTAATAAGTGATCTCATGTCCTTTAGAAAAAATGCAAATCTGTAATAATTTGAAATCTTAATCGGTAACACATTGGTAATCTGCTCTGTATAGGAATTCTTTAATCTTAACACATGCATGATAAACACCAAAAAATGTGCCTCAAATGTATTGCTGAGGTGAGTATTTCTAGGGAGGGTCAGTGCACAAGTTGAGCGACTATACAGTCTTGGCGCCACAAGCTATGCAAATATGTATTCATCAGTCGTAATGAACTATTAGTGTACATTCCTTGAATTTCCTTCACACTCCTTGGATTAGTGACATATCCACATGTATGGTTAGCATTGTCTGTAGTTCAATGCAACTCTGCGTAACATCACTGCATCACAACACATCACAGCACTGGCTCCCATCACGGGCTGTGATTAGTGTTGTACAGTTAATGGTCACAACACACTACTGGTAGCAGTGCACCTACAAGCTCACAGTGGAATGTTGTGTGGATTCTACAATGCATCACACATCATATAATATAATTAGCTTGGAACTACTGGGGGTTAGAGATATTTTGTTCATTCTTTTGAGTAACTGATACTACAGAATCTAATCTGTTAGCTATTTCAGAAATCTTGGGGCAAAACTTAATACGAAAATTATATAAATAGGTACTTAAAAATCTTGAGCTGAATATTTCCTTACATGCCTGAAAAATTCACATAAAATTTCATTCACAATTAGTAAAAACTATGAAAATACATCTGCCGACTCAGTGTTTCATGCAGGGTTAGCAACACAAGATACACCAACAAGAGTTACAAACGGTGTTTCGTGGGATGACCCCAAAATGACTGAAGGGGGACACCTGAAGGGGAGGGACAAGATAAGGATGACATATTATGCAATACTTATTCATCATACAACTGAAGCTGAGAAATGGATGTAAAGAAATGGGTGACACAAGGTCTTCCTAAATGAACACCACAAATCCTCTCAGAACAATGACAACAGCAAGTGGTCTTACTGTTACACATTTGATTGCTATCAGGGCCAAACTATGACCCACACAACTGCCACAGCAGTATTGAAAATCATGTAGTTTTTATAAGAGCAAATCTTCTCTCTAACAAAGTATGGGATGCCTGTGAATATTCTTATTGTATTAATACTAGCTCCTCTGTCGTGAGTCTGATGATACCCTTCACTTAACTCTGAGCACTGCATTTCTCATAACTGTGAGGTACTTAAATTTATGTATCTTTTCATAAGGTTCCTGAATAAATAGTACTCTGACAAACAACCATTTTCCAATGTTGATATTTATTACGAATTTCCCAGTAAAGCATATGGGAATACCCTTGACCTAATCTAAACCTACACAATCTGCATGTTGTATACATGATGAATTCATGCTGTACTCTTCCCTCAAAAACTTGACCATCTAACAATGCTGGGTATTTCATCATAACTATTATATACTACTAGTTTTCCTCAGAATTTTTAAGAATCTAACCTGAATGTCAGCCAAAAAGTGACATTTTTGTGAGGTCAGTTTATATCTATGATGAAAATCAATGCTGCGACACTTACATAAGACTATTTCAATGCAAAGGAAGAAAAAGCATTGATATAGCCCCGGTAAATGTTACATTAACAAAAACTGCAAGGAAAAAAATCTGGCACTTTAATAAAATCAGTTTAAATTCAAGATGAAAAAAGAATATGTGTGAGACTAGACTAGAAGTATTTGGATAAAAAGATCCTGGCACTTGGAGACCAGACAGACAATGCAGCCAGTGAGCAGAAATAAGGACTTACCAGCACTAGGAATGATGCGGTGCTTGGAAGGATCCAACTGGGTTTGGGTCAGGTTCTCAACCACTTCTCCATCCTCCTTGGTGGAGAACTGTGCCCCTCTGCAAGACATATAGACATCCCATTAATTAATTTTACAAAAATAATATAGAGCTCTCTACTTGGGAGCTAAGAACTTTGATATCAGAGCAATACTGATTGTAAAAAAATCATAAATATAAGTGGCCTGTTTTTTTTTTGACTAACCTAACAATCTATACGAATACCAAAAGTAGCTTGAAGAAGATACACTTTTCTAACAACATGACATCTCTAAATGTATACACTACACAAATGAAAAGTGCTAGTATAAAGCATGTCATATGTCAGTCATTAGGTCCATGATATGTCTCTGGTCTGTCACAGATGTGGACATAAAAACTGAATGTTGGTGATACAAAGAGATTGTCCCATTCCCTTATTAATTCTTGTGCTGAGTGGCTAATTTGTTGTTAGTTTTCTGGTGTCCACTGAATTTACTCTTCTTCAGGTCTTGGCTCAGAGGAGTAGGAGTTGATGTCTTCTTTGAGCTGTGATTAGTGAACACAAAGTCTGACTACAAAAACATGCATGCAAACATCATCCATCAAATAATTATTAATGCAAAGAGTCTTGGGAGTGTCCAGCCAGTCATGTGGAGGGCCCCCAAACAAATACTTACTGCAGTGTTTTCTGATATTAATTATAAAAAGAAAAATACGAATTTAATTAAAAGTACTTAAAACTGTCCCAAACTCAAAAATGAATAGATTGTTTTCTTAAAACGTGCATTCTTGTAATGGCTCAAAAAAATATATATAAAAGGACAAACAAAAATAAAATGAAAACAAACATAATTAATGAAACTATCTAGGGAAGCATTACCTCCACCAACAGTAACACTTACTAACTACTAACAAACACAAATAAAATCCTCTAAATGTTTTATAATAATAAAACTGGCAAATCAGTAAGAATTCCGTCAAACAATTTGGCATCTCTCCAGAAATAGGTTAATATGCTGAGAGCCACTGGTCTGTCACTGTCATTTTATCCAATCAGATCAAGCATGTGACTCTTAAAGCTTCTGCAGCCTCCGCCTCCCCTACAGCTGCCCTCTCCTCCCACTTTGTGTGATGTGCATGAAATACAGGTTATATGCAAGGTCACAGTAACAGACCATACAGTATGACTCCCTATAGAGTATAGATACACATCAAGACATCAGCTGAACTGGTTATGGCATAATGCACAATAATTTTACATGACATATACCAAAACAACATATACATATAATCAACAGAAAGAAAATTCACAAGACTAGTCTTTGTTTCTGCTGATATATTTGTATTACATTTATCATGATATATTGTAAGTATTGTAATGCACAAAATAACAGAGGTGGGCACCCGCTAATTTTTTGTTAGTCCGCAATTCGCAATTCCAATAACTTTGTTGGGCATTCCGCTAATCGCTAATCCTTAAATTTTACGGCTTCGCCAGTCCACTATCGCAAATCCGCTACTGCTTACGCTAATGAATTTTTTAGTCCATTAATGAAATCCGTAACAGTCCACTAACCCTTTATTGGTAGTTAAAAACATAATTTCCAATAAAATTACTACCTCACAATTTATATATTTATTTATTTTACATATTTTTATATATAACAGAAGTTTTAAAACAGCAAAATACAGAATCCTCATTACAGTCATTAGTCATTGTTGTTGTTTTTAAGACTCAGCCAGCTAATGTAAACTGCCTCCCACGCAGGCTGCCAGGACAGGCTGGCAGCGCAACACAGTTCTAGAATATTCCTGTCCTGTCTATGCAGCCTGGGCAGCCTCCTACCTGCGTGCAGACTGGCTGTGCATCAGACAGATCTATAATAGGGTGGCCAGATTTCTGGAAGTGAAATCCGGAACGCTTTAATAAAAAAAACATTTTCCGGGACAGTGCATGAAATCCGGGACATTTCCGGGACAAACCATTAAAATCAGGGACGTCTGGACACCCAAATCTAGAAGTTTCTCCACACTTTCAAGAATATTCTTGAATTTCCCGGAAATTTCATTGTTTTTGAAAGTTTGTGTTAGTGGACTATAATTTTGGCATTCCGCTAACTGCAATCCGCTAATTTTTAAAATTTTCTGCTAATGATATTCCGCAATTTTTTTGTTAGTCCGCTATTAGCGGACTTAAATTGCGGAATGTCCACCTTTGCAAAAAAGTAATGAGATGTCCATTATGCTGCATCCATTATCTTTTTTACACATCTTTTCTTGACCAAGCAGACTGACTGTGTGCTGTATGCATTAAGATGGACCCACATACACACAGCAACCTTTACCAACACAATCAATCTTCTCTTAGCCCAAGTTGTAAAAATTTAAAGAAGTTATATGAATTTAAGTATATTCAGCAATACAAGCTTTAAAACTTGTTAATGCACCACAGTTCATGAGTTTTATTATGGGATTGGTGGTGCTGGGTGAGCTACACAGCAATAGAAAGAGCCAAATCTACATCTAGTGTGTAAAAAAATACTTCATGCACATGACTCACACTGCTCCCTCCATAACATCAGCCAGTACATCAGTGGAGGTTGCCTTCACCACATCCCCCATTACTCCTTCACCAAGCTTGTTGCTGTCCAAGGAATGGTTCAATAAAGAGAAAAATCTTAGAAGGAGTGAAACCCAAGCCAAAGTGAAACAGATAGACACAAGACACTGCCGTGATGAACTGCACCATTGGTTAGGAAGTTGTCGAGGGTTGAGTTATGATTTTTTGACAGAAAAATTATGATATACTAAGTGATCAGAGAGGTAGAGACAGGTATAAGCATGCACCTGACTATAAGACTGTAAATCTGATCTTCAAATGATATTATCTTTTCTATTTTCACTATCCCACTGTTTAGTATGTTTCTGTTGTATTATCCAATGTATTACATGAAATTAATATTTAGAGAAGAGAGCATACCTTTAAACCATCATACTAACTCTAGGTCAGCATTCCCTAACCAGTGGAGATAAACAGATCTAAGAGGGTGTTGAGATTAAGCTCAAGCCAGGTACAATGCAATAATGTTAGGACGGGTAGAATATACATCTGGAGTTTTTTAGAAAATTACTTTCAGTAGAATACAGCCAATGAAGTACATACCAATTTTTTTCTGACTGGTTTTACAAACTGGTGACATCTTTCATCCCATATATTTTAGGGAATTAATAAAATAATTAAAATATTTACCACCTACTTTATATTCATTCATTCTTTGACACCTGCTCCTAGGAGCTCCCACCAGGGGATGGCCATGGCAGAAGAGTTTCCATCTCTCTCTATCCAGACACTCCCTCCTTGCATGCTCAAAGTTTCTCAAGGATCTTTCACCCCTCTCCCTGACATACTCCTGCACCCTATCTCTCCATTTCACTGGAGGTCGTCCTCTAACATTCCCTCCCTCTATCTCACTCACATATACCCTCCTGGTCATCTTACTCTCCTCCATTCGCTCCATGTGGCCAAACCACTTTAAAGTCTGTCACTTCACTTCTTCCACCACTCCACACTTCTTCCCTTCACCCACGTAACACATTCCAAAACGCTCATACACACTTTCATTACTCATTCCATCCATTCTACTCACACCACATGCACTCCTCAAATAACTAATTTCCACTGCCTGCACTCTAGACCTCTGACTTTCATTCCAGGCCCATGTTTAGCTTCCATATGTGAGGGTTGGTAATATTACTGTATTTCTCAAATCCCTCTTTACCTCCATGCTCACACTTCTGCCACTCATGATACATCCCAAAGACCCTACCAACTTTCTTCCTTGCAATGTCCTTTCTCTTGTCTTTCCTTATGTATCACCATGCTTACACATAACTGATCCAAGGTACTTAAACTCATTAACCTCCTCCATTTCTTCACCATTCAAAATCACTTTGCATTCTTTTTCACATTCAATTCCCACTCTATATGGGCATACAAAATCCACAACCTCACTTCTACTCCTCTCACAAACCATCACTTTATAGTGTTGTAGAAAATGTAGGCTTTTTAGCCAAGTCACAGATAACACTGAAAAATTTCAGGCTACCTCAAAGGTTGCTGGGCTGCTTAATCCAGGGGAGCTGAGTTCAGGAAAGGTTAAGAAATGCTGCTCTAGTTCAAGGCAAGTTTTAGAACTGTGACATTAACAGAAAATGACAAGATAAAATCTTTCCTTTAAGCTTGAGTGTTTATCAGTGGGCCAAGCACAGCTATGTATATTTGAATTTTATATATTTTTCAACCAAAAAATAAGCATGAGGTGCTTGTTCAGGAAACACCATAATATACGTATTTCCTTTTTATTTTCTGCTTTATTAGTGTATCAAGAATGAATCATACAGCATTCTGACCAGGGAATGATGGTGTGAAAAGCATGTATTCTGAACACCTGTGGATTTACTGGCAATGGTACTTTGTGCTTAGAACTAGAAATTTATGTAAAATGTTCATCAATTAACACATCATTCCTTTTATGTAGTACAATGTTGACACCAAAGACACATTCACTGGGTATGGTTTAGGTGCAAGTATATGCTTTGAAAAGGCATGCATGACTTTTACTGCACAAGAGATTCTAAATAAATGTATTTCTATCAACAATACTTTCGAGAAAAAAATACTGATTTTTTTCTCATTGCATGTGAAATTATCTGGGAAAAACAAGATCTTAAAATTCTCCTGCACAAAAATTTGTAGAAGAAAATAAAATAACACATACATATCATGTAAATTCACGAGTAAGGAGACAACAGTAGTGATCCTATGATGATCACAACCCTTTAGATAAAGACTTAGAGCATAGGTGTTTCTCAGTTCTGCTTAGAATGACTTGCAGTAAAGAGTAACCATGATAAGAGCATGCTGTGTTTATAGATTGTGATATCTTAGGCAGGCTCACTGCTTAAAGTCACATCTAACAAACCTGTTTTTGAAATTAACTTATTCACACCCATCAATATACACTGGCCATATAAGCTTCTACATATACTACAGATAACTGTCAAAACATAAACACTCCAATAATAATAAGATAATAGATTCTTCACAGCAAGAGAAATATAGTGGGTGGGTGGATCTGGTGCAGGTGGGTCGTGCAGGTTGGGATTTCTCCTACATTACTAACAATGTGAAAAGAAATGTTAATATTGAGGGGGAAATAATGATAGAGTAATTAAATTTATATGTTGCAAGTTTGCATGAACTGCAACACTCAGTGCCATGGATCAGGCCTTACCCTATTACAGCCTCTACTGCTGTGGCAGCAATGGTTCGGTAAAGTGATGCTCCTGGCCCTCCTTGGCCCCCTGGTGCTCCAGGCTGGCCCCCAGGCATTCCCCCAGGAATACCTGAGGGCCTTCCTGGCACTGCATGTCCAGGGGGCATTGGTCCTGGCCTTGGTGCAGAAGTGCCATTACATTACTATTCTCTAAACTGCCGGCTAGCAGCTTCTTGTAAAATTGGAGGTAGTGTATCACTTACGGTATTAGCATTAAGTTAAAGCTAAATTAAGTAATCCCTGAATAATTAACCACGTGTTAATGCAGTTGTGTTCTCAGGAGAGTTAGCAGTGAAAATATTTAATAAAATATCATTTTTTGCATAAAGCACATGAAGGTTATACATATTTACCATATATTTCACAATGTAAGCTCAAGAGCAGGTACACATTATTATCAAGTGTACATATACACTAAAAGCACTTATGAATATGAAACCTTCTCCATGTCCTGCATTCCTAGCATCAATGTAAATCCATTTCTAGCAAAATTTACCCATGGACATTTATCTGGCTAATGAGGTCATCTGAGGCTCCACCACCATCACTGTTGTCAGCATGTAAGGAAGATGCAACAGAGTTAGTGGCCCTTTCACAGCCAGTTAGGAGAGCAGACAGAGAGAAGCTCCCTAAACATTTTTGAATCATCACATCCATAAAGCACCATCCACATAAATATGTCCTTCAGATATCAATATGTAGAGTAATAGTTTGACAACACATAATATTATATTAGGTCTCCTGCGTATTACATCAGTATTCATTATAAGCCTGAATATATGTAGAATACTGTGCTGAATTAGGGAGCACTGTACAAAATTCCTCTATCTCATTTCATGTATAAGCAGAAGAATGATGCACATTTATCACCCATCATTAAACCCAATACAAAGTTAAGGGATAAAAATCATGTTTATGACAACAATCCTTGGCCATTGTTACAAATGGCATGATAAAAAAAATTACACATCTCTGAAAAGGAAAAGCATTATTCTTTTACTTTTTTCCCCAATGTGTCAGTCACTTCTTCCCTTAAAACTATGTCTTGAAGCATTATCATGTCATACGACATACATCAAGCAAACACAGTACATATGCAGCAAATCCATGGCTTGGGGACTTAGTACATCCTCAATATCCCAGGTTTAAACACCTTCCTGAAAATAACACCACAAATGTGTGATCAACAGGACACTTACTATCTGAATCACGCAAAAGATAACTTACCTAACAATCTTGCCGATGATGTTTGAGGCAATGGCTCCTCCAGAATGTCTGGGCTGACTGCCTCCACTGCCACCACCACTGTCACAGTCAAACAAATATTGTCAGTCATTAAATGGCAGAGGATTCTTAAAAAGTATAGATATTACTAGTTAATTTCTATCATATATAATTTTTCATAGTGATGAAAATCTACACTGAAACCTTATGACCAAGGAATCTTTATAATCTGATTTTCAGTCATTAAAATAAGTAATATGATCATTTTCACACTTTGTACTTGAAGTTCTGATATGGTTCAGATTTAAAGAGAACAGGAAAATGTTTTGTGAGCCTTCCATCACTGTTAAGACTCACCCAACAAGTCCACCAATCACACTGGAGGCGATGCCTGAGAGGACATCATCTTGTGACCTCTGTGATGGCTGGCCTTGCCCTCCACCACTGTGGGTAATAAAGTGTCAGACACAGTAGTTTCAGTCTGCTCAATTACAAAACAAGAAAATATTGTTGAAATCACATGAAAATCTTTAGGTAAGTGTTTGCATTTACAAAGTTCATAGGGAAAAGAAGATGGCATAACATGTGCATATCTAATAAAACAAAACTTGTACTTAAATGCAGCCAAACCTAATCAGATACGGCAATGTACTCTTCATTCACCAGTGAAGCCATGCACAGAGTGAATTTTACCTGTGCCATTTTGAAGCCGAGGAAAAACATGTCTATAGAAAATTTATCCAATGCATCCAGGGATTCCTCAGACCTTATTTTTTTGTTTGTTTAAGGGGGGCTCTTACCACTTTGTCTGGTTTTTCAGCACAACATAATGCTATATGAGCACACTATATTTCCATATATTTTGGGTACTGACTGAAATTACCTAAAAATATGAGTAAAGTTTTAAAGTGATGTATAACAATGTCATCATTTACCTGACGAGTTTGTTGATGTACTGGGAGGCAATACCTGAAATCACCTGGTCACGTATTCCACTTCCTCCCCCACCACTGCCTCCTTGGCCGCTGCTGGTAAGGATAATCAAGCAAACCAAATTGATTTTCTAGATCAGACTACAAAGTAAAAAACAAAAAATACTGACAGCCACAGAATATTCAAGACTCAGAAGTGCAGTACATAAAAAAATCCAACACTATATAATAATAATAATAATAATGTGATAACAAGGTGTTGCTGAAGGAAAAGGTCAGCTAAAATGTGAGGATGGCTTCTAGGATGCACACAAAAATCTGTAAAGGCATGCAAAACAAAGAGAAAAAACAAGTGAATCTCAAGCAGACATTACATGCGTGATGTAGAATAGCATCCAGATAACCTGCGATTTACCTGTTGTCACATGGCAGCATCAAAAGAAAATGTAAAGTTAGTGTCATTATAAAAATACTGCATTATGCATGTTTAGCATAAGGTTTAGAAAATTAATTAATGGTCACACATCATGCTAAACACATTACATTATGATCAGGTTCAGACAGTATTGTAGTCATGATGGGAAGGTAAAATCACCATGAGGAAAGATGAACATGAAGGCAGGTTTCCCATATTGCATCTGACAGGACAGTAAAGAAAAAAATGAGGCTACCCAGTCATTCCTCCAATCACATTAGAGATGAGACCGCTGATGAAGCTGCTGTCCACCTCACCACGTTGCACTGCCTTGACACGCTCATCCTGTGTATCCTCACTAGGGGACCAGGTTAGTGTTTAGGGTCTCACAGTTCAGAATGTTAGAATCATTGTAAATCATTAGTGGATCAGCTCACACATTAGGAGTAAGGCGATCACCACACCAGCAGTAACACAAACATTTATATTACAAACTAGTGCATGCATATTAAGCTTCTCTTTATTCACTTTTAGTTTATTTCATCAAACAGGACCTGGATTATATTAGTATGATTTATATAGTAGTGGTCTAATAATTTTTACCTCAAGATTTTCTGGACAACCTGAGATGCAATATTTGTCACGATGGGATTGTTGGCATTTGCGTCTGCTGTTGGAAGGATTTTTCCCTCAGTGTCTTGACTACAGTGAAACAGAAACATTGCCTTGATTAGCTCTATAGCCAAAGAAACCATATGCATCAGATTACAACAATCATATATTGAACAAATGTAGCTTAATCTGCCAAATTGTTTTATATGATGTCTATAGAGTATCAACAGTAATACATAATCTTTACAGATAAAAATGCAAAATGTCTCTGATTTCTGTACCTGACGATTTCCTTGATAACAGCTGAGGTCACAGTTGCTACTACGTCATCACTGACACCACTTGCCTCAACCCCTGCTGGAGCGGGCCGGCCCCTTCACCAGTTCAGTCAGAGAAATATTAGAAGCATGTTCAATTAATAAGATGACTAAGTACCTTTATTGACAGTTTCTTTTCAAAAACTATAAAAAATTCAACCAGGTGGATTTGTGCTGAATTACTTGGTAAAATACATTATATCTTTTACTCCTATTGAGGTGTAGCAAGTTATTACAGTAAATCAATAATAATGGATATCCATGAGCAAGGAGACAGATGAGAGTATCAGTACCTGACACCGCGCACAATGTTGGCCACCATGCCAGACACCATGCTGGGATCTAATCCAGTCCTCTCAGATGTAGCCTGTCCCTTGTCTCCGCTATACCACAAAGGCAAGACTGTGTTATCTCAGCCTTAACCAATACCATAATATTTACCAATTTCCTTAGAATCATAACTCTTCTAAATATAATACATATCTCTAGTATTCAAATGCACATGAGTATGGATACTTCAAAACTACATTATACTGTAGTTAAAATATACCTGAAAAGGTCACCAATAACAGATGATGCCATGCCGGACATAAAGTCTCCACCGCCACCGCCACCAGTCTGGCCACCTCTGTTACCACTGACAGGTTAAAAAGGATAAGTTATGAGAAAAGGCACAGACAAAAAAGTAATGAGCCACAGAAATGCTGCAGAAAGTGTTGACAAAAATAAAGAATGAGCCACTGAAATGCTGCAGGTACATATACACATCTTTATATGCCTCAAATAGGCAGAAAATATATAATAATCAGGGATACTTGTAAGAAAAAAGAATTCAATTATTGTTCAACTTCAGCAGAACAAAACAATGCTGCATGCTGAATGACAAAGAGCCTTCCAGCAGAGGTGGTAATAATAATAATAATAATAATAAAAATAATAATAATAATAATAATAATAATAATAATAATAATAATAATAATAATAATAATTCTTATAATATAATAACAATATAGGGTTATCTTTAATTTGGAATACTCCTGCTGAAATTTTTTCATCGTAAAATAGTTGTGGTGACAAGCAAGCACTTCCTGCAAAAGAATAGTGACGTCACAGGAAAGCTGTGCAAGTTTCAGGAAAATAAAATGAGAGCAAAATAACTTGAGCTTTTTCATAATAAAGTTACACAGCACAGAGTGAGACAGCTGTGACACTGCATGTGTATGTTCACAAACATCATATAGAGAAAACTGATCATTTACCCAGAGGGAAACAAGTGACTTACAAAAGAACATTATAATTTATATGATAATGTATTCATTTTTAAGTGATCCTGGAAAGTATTCATCTCTCTTTCTAGAATTTCAAATAACATGCCATTATATTTGTTGAATTAATGACATTTTTTTCTCATTTTTCTTCATACACAAACACACACAAAAATAGGCTCATGCATCCTTTAGTGACTAAAAAAAATTGCAGGCAGAAAATCCCTATAGAATATAATAAACTTCAAAATAAAAGAGCAAACTCACTTTTCATAAAAATAAAACTAATAAAATGCGGTAGATGAGCCACAAGAAGCAAACAGAATAATTTTGTATGCCACTTTACAATGGTTGGCTACACTAACACAACATAAAGGTGAGCAAACAAGCTGTATGAATAAAGACTACATATACCATGTTATGGTGATACAAACAATCCTTACTAAGAAATCAACCCTGCAAAATAGTTGCAACTGAGTATGCACTGTATATTATGCACCTCAATTCATGAAGGTCACAAGCAGCTAGGTAACCCACAAGAAAATATATGCACGTGTCATGGCCAGGCTCTATTCAGTACCTCACGTATTCACGGACTGCAGCTGATGCTGCCTTAGAGATGACAGAGTCTGATACTGCTACATTTTCCTCACCCGTTGATGTCTCCATGTTGCTATTATAGAGAACAGTTCACTAAGCTAATGCAAAAGTCTCTCAGAGGCAAAAATATTCAAAGTTATGATTGCTTTTATATTATAGTATATATTTATATATTTCATGATGAGTACCTTCCACAGAATATAGTAAATAGCAAGTTGTGTAATTAAGTTCTCAATATATACATAAAAAACAAGCTCATGGCTAGTGTAATAAAATGCTAAGATACCTCATTAAGCCATTGACAACACTGCCAGTCACCCCAGACACCAGCTGCTCAGTGACTGACTGGGGTACACTTCGGTAGGCAGCTGCACTCTCTTCAGTACTGTACGAGTGTCCAGAAACAAGTGCTAAGTTACAACCCTATTATTCAATCACAAAAAGCTCTGCTAAAATTTCAAGATATGTTTTATATATGAAGTTTCCTCTTGTATGAATCAATGTATAAATAATTCAAAAAGATATAGACCTAGTTTACTGTATCAGCAATAATATGTTCATCTGAAGAAAGGGTAAGGTACCTGAAGAGTCCCTTGGCAATATTTGAGGCGACGGAGCCAACTATTTGATCATTTACACCTGTTGTTTGCAGCTGACTCACACTGGACTGGTTGCCACCACTTTCAAACAAAACAATTAGCAATATAATTACACTATTTAAGAGAATATACCTCAACTGAAAATATTATTATATGTATATTGCATCAGGAAATATTTGTTATATCTCATTCTTATCACTTGCATAGCAAAGATAACCTTTTTTCATTGGTAAATAAGATGATATATAATTATAAAATGCAAGAGAGCAACCTCTGATTCCATCCTGACCTGAGAAGCCCCTTGATAACATTGGTGGTGACATTGCCTATAACAGTGTCAGAGGCGGGAGGCGGAGCATTAGGCACGCTTTGATTGGCTGCCTTGTTGCTGGAGGGTTCCACATGGAGACAAGCAAAACATTCACAGTAAGAATGTATAGAGAATTATATTGAACATATATTATTATATGCACCGTATATTCTTAAATATTTTTTTATATTATGAATTATCTCCATGTATGCACTATCAATTCAGAATTTTGCTAAATATTTGTTCTATTAAAGTCAGCTTTATGACATAAGGCTACCTCATGAAAGCTGAGAAGATGCTAGCAGCTATCCCAGCCAGCATGCCTTGGTTGAGCCCCATCTTCTGCATGGCTGAGGTAATGCCCCCACCTTGCTGGTTTTCTCCACTACTGTTAGTCGAGTCAAGTAACATTGGAAATAAATTCAAATCACAGATTTTTTGGTTAGTATACTAACTGATGCTCTTCTAGATAAAATATCAACCATATACTTTCAGTGTTGAAGAATGTAAACAATGAAACTATATCAAGGCAACATATTGTATAAGTTGTTGACAGAATTTCAATCCTCAAAACTCCATTGAAAGCCTGAGCTATTATGACAAGGAAGGCAGCTGTATGCACCTGAACAAGCCCTTCATGATGGTGGAGGCAATGTTAGACACTTGACCTTGGCCCTGGGACCCCATATTGGCTGAGGCTCCTCCCTGATTCCCACTGCAAAACATCATCCACAGCACACAATATACCTGACTCTATGCCATGTCTGATTTTCACATTTTATAATCCAAGATATTGCAATATATATAACAGCTCATTTCATTTAACTTGCTTTAGCTGGAAGTGAGTATTTCAAGTAAAGTGTAGCTCTAAAGTATTTGTCAACTTGGGTCTATCTCGTTGAATCAGTGCAATGCTGCTTTACCTGACAAAACTCTTGGCCAGCCCACACATAAGGCTTGAGAGTAAGTCATTGTTTGAGGTCACCTGCTGGTTCTTTGGTGGGGTTGGTTGATTTCCACTAGCATCCATGACAAGAGAAAGTGTACTTATGATTATTTGTCATCACCATCCTCATTGTTCTCATTATTATCAACTAAATTAACCTTGCAGACAAAATCTAAACCAATGTAATTCATAATATGGGTAGGGAAGACTGCCACTAAAAATATCTACTAATTAAAGTGAAACAGAGGAGGGAAAAAGACAGCAAATAACAACAATGAAAGACCTCTATGAGAATAAAGAGTTACTTTTACATTCCTTTGACTGCCTGCATTCATCAAATAAATTTTCACACAATTTACTAGTTCAACTAGCTGGCACAGATCTGACAAAAAATATATATACAGCAATAAGTAAGAAGAATAAACCTGTAAAACACACAAACAACAACAAAAATTATGATTAAAACCAAAACACATGAAATTCTCGGACAGAGTATGTATGCTCCCACTGCAGTGCAAATCAGCTCACTTAGTCTTTTTGAAGGTCCAAGTTGCTCATATCTGTCATGACAAAAGGTAAATATATGAATGTAGAGATGAAGAAAATGAAAAATTTAATTATAATCTAAATAATACCCTGCAAAGTAAAATAGCAAAATATCCATTAGTAATTGTGAAAATTTTCATGTATGTACAGGAAAATTAACTGAAAAACTTAAATATCCTTGTATCTGCTGATCATTCCACAAGAAAAATAAACAAATCCCCAAACTCAAATAGTCTGCCAACAAAGAGGATAATTCCATTATCATTGTTACTGATGGGCCCATTGCCACCAGGCTCAGGTTGGGGAGACTGAAAAAAAGCAATGTGATCATTCTAACCTGTTTATGAAAAAATAGTTGAGTTTTCCTTCCCAATTATCAACCATATGTATTGTAAGATCAAACTCCTTTTAGTTATCTCTTAAGACACAGTGAATATGGTGACAATTTACTCACTCACCTGATCATGCCACCAATGTAATTGGAAGCCATGCCTGCTATTAGGTCATTCATGCCATCATTTCTCTGCTGACCCTGATCCTGTCTGCCACCGCCACCCCTGTAAAATCACCTTGAGATAATAAAGCTTGATATTTGTAAGGAATTACTCCAACACACATACACACTCTTGGTATGGTCACCATACGAGAGGAAACACATAAGAAAAGAGAGAAAATCTGAGTTGCAACCCTATTGGCATCTAGTTTAAAGTAACTATCTTATGAGGAGACTTTCTCTAAGTTAGATAGAAGTAAATATAGAGACAGGTCAACATTAGACTGACTCAATCCTGTATAACAGAAGTAGGTAAATGCAACTAGGTAAATACAAACACACACAAACACACACACTCACAAACACAAAGTTGAATATAATATGAATATAATACTAATAACGTCGAGATATATTTATTCAAAATCAAATTATGATTCAACAGTATGATCAACTAAATGATATAGTTCATGAAATTAGGTCTGTGAAGAAAACAAGATTTCAAAGAAAGGAATGACCTAACCTAGAAGCCACTCAAGCACTTTGAAATATTTAAAGGCATGACATGCCAAACTCAGCACACACATCAAGACCATACATGAAAACAACATATTTTCACCAAAAATCAGCACACTCAACACACATGAATGTGTAGTTATTTAGCAGCTTTTTTTTTTTTTTTTTTTTTTTAGCTTGGGGCAAAACACGTCTAGGCAATGTTAGCAACAGCCTCAAGGAAGGTTAAGTTTTGAGCGAAGGTGAGAGAGAGTCTGCACACCACACCACTGATGTCTTGGGGGTGGGGATGAGGGAGAGTGTAGCCACCCAGCTCACCCCAAAATGCCACTGATGATATCTGATGCCAGGCCTCCACCTTGCTGCTGGCCAGGTGGAGGGCCATACCCACCCTGCCCTCCTGGTCCATACTGCCCCTGAGGAGGACCATAGCCCCCTCCATACTGGCCCTGAGGTGGACCATACCCCCCTCCATACTGGCCCTGAGGTGGACCATACCCCCCTCCATATTGGCCCTGAGGTGGACCATACCCCCCTCCATACTGGCCAGGGGGTGGGCCATAAGGACCAGGACCCCCTCCATACTGGCCAGGGGGTGGGACATAAGGACCAGGACCCCCTCCATACTGGCCAGGAGGTGGACCATAGGGATCAGGACCTGACTGACCACCTCCCTGGGATGGGCCTTGGCCATCACTGAGTATCAGAGATAGGCATAATTATAAATGGCTACTAGGTATACTTGAAAATTATGCATCAAGCTTTATTTATATTGTATTTAGCTATTCAAACAGAGTAATGAAAGCTTGATTTAAATGAAAACTTTGCTTTTAAATATACATGTATAGTCCTTTATGTTTACATACATTTACATTACTCAATATTTACCACCTCTGTGGTGTAGTGGTTAGCATGTCTAGCTGGGAATCTGCTAGCCTGGGCTCAAAGTCTGCACACAACCCACCCAGCAATTCACCTTCCCTTTTGGGTTGATTGATAAATGGGTACCTGATGAAACCTGGCGAAGGTAAGCTCTGGTAACCTGGATGTTGCACTTGCCCTGTTTCCCAGGGTAATGGGTTCTCACCCAACACAGGCTCTAGAGTTAATGGGATGGAGATGAGTGCCACAACCATGTGCAGCAATGGAATATGCTCCTAACTTTACTTTTCCCAATATTTACATTAACTGCTTTGAATACCCATAAATGAGATCTATACATTACATTCAGCAAATATTGACAAATATGCAAACCACAAAGTTAGTTTTCAATTAGTTTCATAAATGGCTGACATCATTTACAGGATGTCTGGGTTAAAGGTAAAGTAAAATGCAGCATTATATGGCATGGTGTTCATCTCATCCTCTCGAGCCTGTGCTGAGTAAGAACCAAGGATTCTTGAGTAATCCTTTAGACACCTTAGTAAGAACACATTACCCCAAAACACAATGCAAGTGTGATATCCAGGTTGCCACTTCTTACCTTTCCAAAGTTTTCTCAGGTACCATTTATCAACTAACCCAAAAGGGATGGTGAGCAGTTCCATGAGCTGGGCAATGACCAAGACTCTATACGTATCACTGTATATAGTCTGGGGGCCGTTAGTCGATGTGAGGGAACCTTTGGCTTTTGAGCATATGAGCCAGGCTTGCATATTTTTAGCTAAACATGGTAATCACTACATCATGAAGGTGGTTGTTCATGTGTATTATCCCATAAGCATTGATGCAGCATATAAAGGTATGTGCTGCACATTTTGACTTAGTCTTGTTACTTTTATCTGTTACAGTGATAGCGAAGAATTACTTTACAGCCTAGCTGTAATTTTTTTGTGTTTTACCTCCAATACACAACTTACGATATTTTTACAACATCCGTTTTATTTCTCCTCACAGTGAAAATATTTCTTTTATGTGAATATTTCAATCTGATACCTGTAAATACTTTTAGTTACTATGTCTGTTCACTGTAGCTAAAGACATGAAGAAATTAAATTCACAAAAAATTGTCTGCTATGTCTGAAATGTTATTACTTATGTACTTGAAAACATACACACATATGAAATGGTTACCACAACTGCCTTGCCCAAATTAATCTAAATTAAGATAGTCTGTGGCCTATATAGAAGCTGAAAATCATGGTACATAACAAAAGATATGAGGCTATACCTGTGAAAACAACTCATTACTCAGATGGTAGGTCACCATTCCTGGCATTTCACACTCACCCGCCAAGAAATCCACCGATGAGTCCAGATATCATGTCTCCTCCTCCTCCTCCTCCTCCTCCTCCTCCCTGGTACTGCCCTCCCTGATACTGTCCTCCTCCCTGATACTGTCCTCCGCCTTGGTACTGTCCACCTCCTCCCTGGCCTCTGCATCATCAAAAGAGGAAAAAAATTGGTAAATGTCACTTGAAATATGCATAAGGATTGGTTGATACTCTAACATAATATTTTCTTTATCTATGTATGCATTCTTACCTAACTATCTTTCTAATGCAACAACCTAAATGATATAAAGAAGAATTTCAAGGCTAAATTAATACATAATAGTTATATAGTATATAAATAATATTTGATGGCTGCCATGAAACCTAATTAAACTCCCTGAATCTCTGGCCATTCATCAAACCCCCCCAAAAAACTGACACATTTCTAGTCTGCATTAATAACTGAGATTATCCTTTTTTTTTTTATTAAGAATTTTCAACATTTAAAGCTCTTTAGAAGGGGGTATATAACCTTTCAAACGGGTCTACAAGAATATCTGTTCCTATCAACCATCATTTCAAGCTAAGTTCCATTACAGCAGCCCCTCGGAGGCGGGGCCTGAGGGTTCACTCACCCATGGTAGTCGCCGGCGGGTTGCTGAGGGTTGTTGGGCCTGGCGGGGGGCAGAAAGAACACGAAAACATCATTAGACGAGAGGCGGTGGCTTTGTGTGACGTAGTGCCTACCACAGTATAAGGAGACACCTTACACTGTGGTGCCTACAGCAAGACTTAAAATGCCGGTACAGTACATACAGTATGTATTGAAACATTAAAGTGTACTAGTATATCTTGAATTAATCGTTACAAGTTATTATTATCAAACTACTGAATTGTCAAATTAGCAAACGGGGGATATGGAGATGAGCGTAGCTTACTTAGTATTATTAATCCATACTGGTTTGAGGTTATCAAAGTACCTATTCTAATACCCTATAAATTTGTTACAGTAATAATATCTGATCATTGGATTACTTTGTTTCAACTTCATTAGAATCTCGTTATAACTAAGCAGGAAAGAGGCTATATGTACTTATGTATACAAGTAAACAAAATTTGTAAACAGTAAAGATGAGAACACATACATACCTACCATGTATACTATATACTGAATGCTGCCGCCACACAGCAGCTACTACACCGGTTGCCAGTGACCGCTCTGCCATGCGCATATTTAGACAAGCCATGAAGCTAACCAGCCCCCGCCATCAGCTACTCACCTGAGGGTGCCCAGCTCGTCCGTGATTTGGTCCGTGACATCCTTGTACCCTTGGGCGGGCTGCTGGCCGCCCCCAGAGTGGTAGTCCCTGCTAGAGCCCTGCCTGCACCACACAACATGCTGTTTAGCGGGGTACGGAGGGTGGGAGGGGGGGGGGGGACTACTGCGGGCTACTATATAGCAGGGTTAGTGGCTTATTATTGTGCCTGACTTTCGTGGCATGTACTACTGCACGCAGGGGCAGGGCTGGGAAACCAACAGCACATACAGTAAGAGGCACGCCTCCAAAGATTTTAGAGTATCCAGAGTCCTCTTTATTCCTTGAGTAATATACAATTAAAAACGTTTACAGCTGTTTCTATGTATTTATCATATCTCTAACATGCACTCCGTTTAATTTGTAAATTGAGATTTTTTTCTAGATAAAAGTTTTTAGTACCTTTGAGAGTTGGCTGAGACCTACGTAGGCTACTTGTTGGGATATATTCTACTTGCATACATAATAAGTCAATGAGAAAAATACTTTAAAAGGAAAACAGATTCACCGATGCATTCCGTGCGTTCATTACGTAGGTAATATCTATCATGGCAGTGCGATCCTATAATATAATCTACGATTAATTTTCAGAAATCTTCCTGAATGAAGAAGTTCCAACCTATCTTTTTTTATGGTCGCAAGAGCCGAGCAATAATCTTTACAATAATTAAAGTTTTTTTTCCAAAGATATTGCCGCACAACTAAATTATTTTACACCCTATGCCAGTGCATAGGGGCTTCGGGAAATTAAGTCCTCCAGATACAATCAGCCTCCCATTAGCCCAAGACCATTGATTTTGAATCATCATTTCATTCCTTTCTATTGGCACAACTTCGACTCACCTGCTCAAATAAGCTCTCCTATCAGCCTCCCCTATAATGAATTATCCTGGGAGCTGGCACTGCATCAAATGTCTTCAAAAGTTTTCGTGTTGCGATTCGGTTAGACTCTTTGAGTGACCCTCATGACCCCATTGCAAGGTCTTAAAAGAATTGCCTACAGTGCGACGCACCCAAAGGGACTATATATTACTTTATTCTCCTTGGTCGCACCTCATCCAGTATTTACCTATCTGTAAGAGAGGGGAATCCAATTAGAAGAGTCCTAATGTAGGGTCGCAACCCGTAACTAGAAGAAACCTGTCCTATTCTGTCATAATCAGTCCCGCGTGCCTAAACAACTAAAGTTAAAGATCGCGGAGTGATGGATGGACAGCGTGACAAACAAACGCAACTTCAGACTCGTTCCATCTTAGGGTGAGTGCCAGTATCAGCCCGAAAGATGATGAGGGGGCAAGCCGTGCCATCCCTCGCTCATTGACTTGCGTAACAGAACTGTATTTGATTCGCATTTCATAGTCTAGTGCCAGATGGGGGAAGAGGAAGGTTTGCGTGTGAAAGTGTACGTGACCCGAGCACACCCAGAAAGGCACGCGAATAGGCCATGCAAAATCATTAAAAATCATACGGTGAATGTTACACGTTAAATAAAATCCATTATATTCAGGCATGACTTAAGCATTTAGATTTGGGAAATTTTTTTTATTAAAAATACGGTCAGTGAGAGTAACCAGCTTTAATTAATAATGATGTGGTAACTTTCATTATTAGAGATAAAGTCAAATAACAAAATTTACGTCACCTTATCAACAGGGAACTTAATAACATTAGTAGAGGATTGAAATCAGTAAATTGAGTTATTTTAGCTAGAAGAACGAGACCCACCCTTTCTCCTCTCGTGTTGCACATCAAAATAAAGACAAATCAAAATAACGATATAAGAAAGAATCATTTGAATAAACAGTAGCTGGGAGGGTGGCTGGGGTGGGACTCATCCATAAACTTAACTTAAACACACTTAGGCAACGGTTGCATCATGGAAGGCGATCTATCATAGTTACCTATTCCTGTCGTCCTGGGAGCCCTCCACCACGTCCTGCAGAATGTCCTGCCCCACGTTCTTCAGGAAGCCGAACATGATGCCTCGGCCCTGCGCTTCCTTGCTCTCCCGCCAAATCTAGGTGCTTATTGAGGTATTCCTGGACGGTCAAACTGGGGCAGGTAACAAACAGGTACAAACATGCATTAAACAAGTAGGGGCGTTATTATTTACATAAATACGGAACTTTCTGAATATATATCACTCAAAAACACACGAATTGTAAAGGACTTATGTTGAATAATGATACTCTTTCTTCTCAATGGAGACGGATTTTCAATGTCTTTTTTCACTTTTCAATGTTTGATAAGTTATCCAAATCATATTTTCAATTCGAATAAACACATACGATATGTTCCATGTTTCAAGCTTCACGCACACTTAAGTCACAATCAAGATCTTCATCACTTGTTTACTTTGAACACAATTTTGTTCGGCAAACTGAACTTCTTTCAGTTGATGTATTCATGGTAATCACTTGCTTCTATTGAAATGAAAAGTAAAATCTTCCGCATGGTATAATTATTCGGTATAACGCTCTTCCTCCTTTCGGTGCGTGAGGACATGACCAGAGAAAAAAGTGATGGGAAAATATTAGGAACAGTTGAATATCGAAATGACAAATCTCTCTCTCTCTCTCTCTCTCTCTCTCTCTCTCTCTCTCTCTCTCTCTCTCTCTCTCTCTTAGATTAACTGAAATAACCACTCCTTTAGCACCTAAGTAGGGAGTTAAAATAATTAGTGCGGTGTTAAAACAAATTAAGCATAGATGTCTGTTAACATACATGTATGTAGCCTACACACACACACACACACACACACACACACACACACACACACACACACGAATATATTTAGACGAGGGATGGACAAAAATGAAGAAAAAAAAATACCCTACCGTTCTTCATGCTATTCCTCTCCTCCTCCATCCGCCCCTTCCTCCCAATCCATAAAAAAAAAACTTTCCACACCTCTTCCCTCTATTCCCTCCCTGAACTGTCATATTTTCACCACTACATCCATACCACTACATACTTCAAACGCTTATTTTTGAGACGGTGAATTTGTAGTGCGGCTGAGAGAGAGAGAGAGAGAGAGAGAGAGAGAGAGAGAGAGAGAGCATTGGGTGCATGAATAGGAGTTATATGTGAAACCCCGGTTGAACAATCCTGTGTTATAAACCTTGTAACTTAACCTACTTGCTTGATTGCAGCAGGGGAGGGTTATGAGGAGAAACGTGATACCCCACACTAACAAGGGGAACAACATTTCAAAAGATAAAGTAGTGTTGAGATAGTATCATGACATCATGAAGAGAAAAGCGATAAGGAGAGAAAAAAAAAGGCTACATCTTAAACAAAGTTAGTCATACCTACAAAACGCCTAGGAAGGAATACAGTCCTATGATTGTTGACAAATAAAAATAATAAATAAAGAAAAAGATAGAGCTAAAATAGATAAAATTATCAAAAAACACGGAGAAGGGAAAGGGAAGTTACGTGACCACGGGAAGGAGCGGTGCCAAATGAGAGGGGAGCGATCGAAGCGAAAGGAAAGAAGGAAGGCAGGAAGACACGGTGGAAGGTTGTGCCGAGGAAAAAGAAATGGCAGGAAGGGAGAGGAAATGCGCACGTTAGGTGGGGTAAGTGGGGTGGAGGGACAGGACAGGGGGTAGGTGAATACTATGAAGGGGAAGAGGAGAGGGTAAGGAGGGAAGAGGAGTGAGGGCATGGGTGTGGCAGGTTCCACCACGCTTTAATGGGACTATTTCTGGCCTGTTCCGGAGAAAGGAGACTCGCCACCATCCTTCCCATGACAACGGATATAAGCGGCGATGAAGTAAAATTTAACGATAAAAACAAAAGTGATGATGCCTTTGAAAAGAATGCGGGACCCGAGTGTTGTAGGCGAGATACATGAGAACATGCTTTTTTTTTATTTTATTTTTTTTTTTTTTACATCTCCGCCTATAGCGCCGGTAGGCTTTCTTCAGAGGCTTGGTGGTCGGCTCAAGCCCGTAATGGCGCAGGCAATTTTTATAGTGGCGCCAGGTATGATTTGGCTCATGCTGCCCCCCGAAACTCATTCTTGATTCACTTTGACGGTTTTTTCTAGTCTGGGTTGATGGGTGATTTTCTGGACAGCATGCGGGTAGTCTTAGGCCACTCGGCGGTGGCTGAAAAATTCCAGGTGGTACAGTAGCGTGGGGATTCGAACCGACGTTGTCCATGGCGTGGTGAATGCTGGGCCCGCACGCTAACCGCTCAGCCACCGCCTACATTTATCACAACTTTTTATGGCATATTAATATTTAATTATTTTTTCTATTTGTCAAAGTCGTCAAAATCAGACGGAAAATGATTTGTAAAGCAACAGAAAGTAGTTTTTACAATAGACTTTTAGAGTAAACTCAGAACTTGTTGAGTGACAGCATTAGCAAACTGGCATGCTTAACTATAACTGCTACACAGGGATGTTTTCAGTGCCCATCAACTCATTTTTGTAAACGAAAGAAAAATAAATAAATAGCGAAGCGACAGAAGACTGAGGATCGTGCGCTTGGCAGGGGAGTGGGCAGCAGTGTTACCAAGCCAAAGATGATTGGCTCATCTCCAAAGAATGAATATGACCGCCCCTTTATAAATGCCGCGGCCACGAGCACGCCTTGACCTTGTCCTTACGCTATGATGATATGATGATGCTATACCCACCCACGCGTTCTCTCCCATGCCTGGTCTAAAAACTGTCCACTCACCTACCTTCCGACCCACATCGAGCACCATACAGTTTGTCAGTCGCATCAAGCGACGTACCGTACTACCCCTATTCACACAAACACACACACGCACACACATTGCCAACACCTTCATCATTGATGAAGGTGTTGGCAATATTGATGAATCATCAATATCCTCTATACTCTCTCTCTCTCTCTCTCTCTCTCTCTCTCTCTCTCTCTCTCTCTCTCTCTCTTCTATTCATACCTACAAAAATACTACCCGCAGCACCTCTAACAAATTAATGTCACATAAGTGTTGCTGTTCACATCGTTGCTATGGGAAAACAAAACGTGACGTAGAGGATATTCTAAAATACACACACACACACTCTTTCTACCTTAGTCACCTCCGTAAGAAAATATAGCCTTGATGTCATTAACTACAGACGGCATTGAATCAACACTAAAAGAAACCACGACCAGTTATACCACGCGAAATTAAAATCAATCATCATTAAATTTCAGTTGTATTTCCGTGCTCGCAAATTAAGACCAAACAAATTAAATGAGTAAACAAGAATAGTGTGTATACATTATGGGGTACACATGCATTGCAGCCTGGCACATTATATATATGTACTTCTTGATCGACAACGAGTGTGCAGGAAAGTAGATATAGACCTAGAGGTTGAGTAGGCCTATTATAATTATTGGTATTGGTATTATTATTATCATTAGTAGTAGTAGTGGTATAAAAATAAGTATAGTAGTTGCAGTAGTAGTAGTAGTAGTAGTAGTGGAAGAAGACGAAAGAAAGATGGAGAAAAAGAAAATAAGAAGTAAATTGCAAGACAAGAAAGAAAAAGAAAGGAAGACGGTGATGATGAAGGGCTTCTGGACATCGCAACATGCTAAACTCTCGTTGACGATCGATTTTTCTCTTGTTTTCCGCAGCGTCTGATATCTGGGTTGGACGGTGTCTGGCTGGAGGACGGTGATCTAGATTTGAGCCAGGGGTATCGATCTACTGGGCGGCGGCTATTAGAATGGTGCAGTAAGTCTGTCAGGACAAGACGGACATGCACGAAGAAAATTATCCTTATCATGTTACTCGATCCGCCGTGGAACTCGTCAGACCCGTGGCACTGTTCTGAGGGAGAAATTTACGACTGTTGTGTGTTATCGGTGTTGCTGGGTGTTTGAGCTAGTACGTGCTGCTTCGCGAACGTGGTATTAGCACCGGCAGGATACTCTGAATCATGGCATTATGCGGTGGAAATGGCTATCGGCTTATTCAAAGGGAAGGTATTAGTTATTCGAATGACATGTTTTAATAGAGTAAATCTTCACGAACCACGTGTAAGCACTTGTTGTGGTTTGTATATACTTTGCGCCGGTTGGACAGGTGTTCTCTGCAAGCAGGTGTTTCTCTCTCTCTCTCTCTCTCTCTCTCTCACACACACACACACATGGCACAGGTCTCTGCCTCGGATGAAACGTTCCTTGCCTAACATTCAAGACTGCTATCTTGACATTTTCTTTTCCCCAACCCAGTCACCATGTACACTTCAGAACAAGGCGCCCCTTCACTACTGGCTCACTGACACAAAAGCACAGTGTTGATCCCGCCTCGTGTACCATACAAAGCTTCCGCAGTGACTGACGAGAGAATCGACTTGTAAGAATACACGTCACGTACCGCGCTGGCTTGACTCCAGGACGTATTCGAGTCTATTTAGCTCCCTTCTTTACCTTTGTCATGCCACGCTTCTTCCACCGACACTTTCGCATACGAGCGTAGGTTGTAACTGCACTTGCTTTACCCTGGGTAGATTAGTTGTAGTGGCAGGAGTGAGGGCAAGAGTGAGGAGTGTCGTCTGTACCACCACCTTGGCTGCCGCGACCAGCCCGACTTGGGGGTGACGTCATGCAGCATTACCAGCGCCGCGCACACACCCAGGCAGGTAATGTGGCAGCTGCCGCCATCATTTTCTCTTTTAGGTAGGTTATATCGATTGTAATTATGAAATATACATCTTTTGTACTTCGGTATGTTGTAAATAGTACAGTCATAATCTACAAACGAATCATGTCGTACACAGTTTGTGGCAAAGCTGCAGCTGTCTGGGCGCGGGCGCAGCCAGTCGTGATGTTGCCGAGGAAGAATAATTCACAGTAAACTAATAATTGCAGCCTTGCTTGACGAGTTGTTAAGTCATTTTGCCACATTTGTTATACAAACGATGCTGGGTTAAGTAGCTCATAATGTCGTCTTAAAATGTTATCAAAATAAAACAGGTAGCGCACGCACATCAAATCCCTTCTTGACATGTCAGAGAGCCAGCCATTCAATACTGGTACTGCACGGAAGCTTCAATACCTCGAACCTGCCTGGTGCTACGGAGTAATTAACGGCCTACTAATGAGGCCCAGCGTGACTCTCCCGCCGCTTCCCTCACCTTAATTGCCTCACCCGCACCCTTCCCGCACCCCGACCACATCAGCCTGCAGCCACTCAGGAGGACTCGTAAAGGTCAAGAGGAGAGGGAGGCAGGAGGAAGGATGACTAAAAGCTTAAAAATTCTTAAAATATATCTGACAATGTTTCATGCTTTTCAATCAATGTCAGAATTTTTCCCGTCCTAGCTCAACCGATTTTGCTGCGACTTTTTCATGAAGTTGCGGTACTGAGTTTTATTTTTGGGGGCGTGTATGGTGATGACTACGGTGCTGTTTTTAAGATTTTCACCCACGCAGACTTCCCTATTCAATGAAAATGCTACGTAACTCATTTACATAAGTGTTTCACGTCATCACTAGGTTACATAATGTAATGAATGTAAGGTCTGTTTCTTCTTATGACAAGTCAGGTCAACATGCCAACTACTGCCCACTTGCCTACTGATTTCAAACCTTCACCAAATGATCGAGCCCAACAAATTAAATGACATCCGTGTAGCTCCAAGGTCAGGGTGGAGTCCTCTAGCCCTTGAGGGAGGGGTGGCGCTACTGCATGACTATACCAGGCACATGGGGCGGGCCTGCTCTCCGTGGCTGCGTATTGCTTGCTTCCATTGGATTCTGGAGACGTCTTTCAGCAGAACAGACATCTTAGCACACCCTATTCTGTTCGGTGTACGGAGATGCGCGATCATGAAAGATGCAGTTGATTAAACTTGGCTCCGCAGTCTTTTATAAACGATGTCTAACACTTTAGATTTTGAAAGACCTTACAATTACCGGAAGTACGATGGGGTCAACCATGGATAATCAAACACCCATATTTAAATCCTTGGAATGCATGTGAGGATACTGAATGATTTTACAACATGGTGAACAAACGGAAGGTTATGGAAACATTAAATATATTGCCTTAACACTGTACAAATCTAATATACAGGTACGCACTACCAATAAGTAATGGAAAAATTTTACTGGTATGATAATAAAAAGAACAGAAGAGGAATATCAGCGTGTAGTACGTTGCTGAAAATCTAGAGTTACATCGTGGAATTCTACTTTTTTTCCCCCACTCTTCTTATATGTTTTAAGGGCTTTTGGCGACAGTCTGGCTGGCTATAGAGTGACTCACACTTGCCGCTTACTTACAGAAAACAAAACTTCATACAAAATGTGGGTCGTTCTCTTAGACTTCCTGTCATGTAGAAATACCGAGGGACTTAATGATTTATTTAGCGATTTTGTGAGACGTGTCTGAAGGGGAGATGACAGGCCCTACCACCCATCATGAAGTACACACACACACACACACACACACACACACACACACACACACACACACACACACACACGATTATATTTAGGCGGGGGGAGTGGATAAAAAAAAATCCACCCTACCCTTCTCCTTCATGCCATTCCTCTTCTCTTTCACTCTTCCCTTCCTCGCTTTCCACACTCTCCTCGCTCCTTTCCCTCCCGTCACTTTTTCATTTCTATTCACCTCTATATCCAATAAGTACTTTAAATGTTTATTGGAGCTGTGAAGATATATGTAGTGCTGCAGAGAGAGAGAGAGAGAGAGAGAGAGAGAGAGAGAGAGAGAGAGAGAGAGAGATTTAAGGGGCACCAGTCAAGATTCATCACCACCTGTTAGCATGTATCCGAGGTGCTAGTGGTGTGAGTGACCAGCCGTCAGAGTAAGACAAGAGTGATGGAGCACCCGGCAGGAGGGAAGGAGTGTGCCAAGAGCATCAAAGGGGTACCAACTTACTGACTGTCATAAGGCGGCCACAATACATGATATTGAAGCCTCTCTTTTTGTCCACCTCACGATTATTTCGACTGGACCTAAGACAGATGTTCATTAAAGTAGCGTTGTGATTTATTTACGGGACACGGCACCGGGAAGATGTGGGAAATATAGGTGATTTTAGGGGTATACGCTATAGTTACGCGTGGCCTCGGTGCTCATCTCCGTCGCATTGGATAAATACAGATAGATAGATAGAGAGAGAGAGAGAGAGAGAGAGAGATGTGTAGTAATATTTAATTGTTCTAATTGTTAGTTATGGTTTCTTTATTTTCTCGAGCTGAAATAACACGAAACTAAGCTACATTAATACATTAACAACACACGTTCTGAGGGGCCATGTCCCTTTGTATGGTAACACATACGCACAGGAGAATGACAGCTACGCACCCAGATTATACGGGATATACCACCGTTATGTTGGGGTTCCAGGATCGGTGTTTCCAAATGTATGTTCACCCACCCGCTGCCGAGTGCTGATTTACTTTACAAACACAGCTGGCTGACAAACACTGGCACGATACTGTCACGCCCACAACCTAACACGGATTCACGTTTATCTACGTCGTTGAAGTCTTTCCAGCACGGCGGGTTCTAGGGTTGCAAAGTTCACAAGCAAACCTGTTCTGGGTGTATTTCATCTCACACTTCGTTAACAAACACGTTGCTCCTTCACATGCACCTTCTTGAGTTATTCACAACAACGACATTGGCGTCATTCTTGTCCCCCTGAGTGTCCGTGATACTAGCACTGTGGATCGATAACGCCATTCCCTGACACCACAACACGAACGTTACCTCTCCGTACACCAGCAGCAGAGGATGCACTACCACTACCCTCCCTGAGTGACACCACGCCGCGCCTCCTCAACGGAACCACGAGAGATTCCTACACAAGTTATCAGATGCCTCTGTTTCTGCTGTTTTCATAATAATTATTTACTTCCATATGCGAGGGAAGACCAACAATAAAGAGGCTTATGTTTAAGTAACACAGCTTGTGTTTAGTTTTTCATATGGCTAGATTGAAACTCCTTTGAAATATTTTTCGTTTTGGTGGAAAAAGGATCTAAGTTGGGTTGGCAACACCGCCTTCTCTGCTCATCGCCCACCTGATGTAGCGGACACACGAGGGTATTTAAATGTCCGTGAGGACATTTAAATACCATTAAGAGGAGACGATCAGCTGGGACTCCACACTCGATGTTTCCTTTACTAAAACTATCAACATACACAAAAAATCTGATAAAAAAGACTCAGGATGAAAAAGAAATGACTTCCCTATGACAGAAAACGCTGCTAAGGTCACGTATTTATATTCCTTGTGTAAGACAAGGTTAAGCCTGTAGAGCCATCGTGAAAGTGTTGCTAGTAAACAAACATGTTCAGGTAAATTTATAGCGCCATTAGCACAGTCATCCCGGGATCAGGGAAAGCAAGGAATGGCAAGCAACAAACACGAGCTTGCTTGAAGGAGAGCAGATCATATTAAGAGGCTCCCTGAGGTGGTCGTTGTGGTAATATGTTAAGGTTTATGCAACTAACTTGAGTTACTTCACAGCAAAACATGGAGTACAACTAAGACTGGGGCTGAATATTTTTTTTATGCAAATATTATAAGGTAGATAAATATAAGATGAAAGAGTTGTAACACATCCCAATATAATGTTCCGGGAGATAAAGAGAAACATATTGCACCGGTGATTTAATACATTTAAGTTGCATAGACCTCTGCAAAATTAGAAACATTAAGCAACACTACACTTTATGATGATGGATATGTTTAATGTCTGCCTGATTAAGGTAAATGACATGTAACAGACAAGCTTATATATCCCACACGGCAAGACCAAACACATTCAATGGATTCTTGAGGCTCCTGGGATCAATTCCTCCTAACACACACACACACACACACACACACACACACACACACACACACACACACACACACACACACACAAGCAATATGTAGGTAAAACAGTACTCACCGTATTAACGAAGGTCATCTCGGTCGAACTAAAATATCTAGCTCCTCTGGGATAGAAAATTAAAAAAAAGTACACATGAAGGTTATCAGGTATATCCATTTCTGGTAATCTTTTAAATCCTGAAACGAAAGTGATTATTTATCCGATGGTTTCAAGACAATGATTACCACTACTTCTGCTACTACAAATACTACCACTATATACTACTATTAATACTACTATTGATAATCATATGAAATCAACAACAAGAATAATAATGATGATGATAACAATAATAGTAATAATAATAATGATAATGGTAATAATAATGGTAATAATGTGGGTAAGGGCGCGTCTGGCTGTCAATCGTCACAGTAATGAATGGCAGGGATGAAATTATGAATGGATGAAAATAAGAAAATGCGTGTGGAGGAAATAAATCCACTTACCTTAAAAACTAAACCCTTCATTTGCAAATAATAATAATAATAATAATAATAATAATAATAATAATAATAATAATAATAATAATAATAATAATAATTTGCTTTACTTACGAAGGCGTCACGGTTCCATAGACACCGAATCCAGACATTTTGGCCACACACGAAGGCGATGAGCTCTGGCAACAAGGTGAGAGAAGAAACAATTTAAATAAAAACGCCTTCTTGTTGTGTGTATTTTTTCGAAGCAACAACGAAAAATAAAACGATAGCATTCTGACACAGCACATCGGTAAGTGAATTTATATACTTACATGATGTTTTCACACACACACACACACACACACACACACACACACACACACACACACACACACACACACACACACACACACACATACACACACACAGATTCATGTATGCTTAAAACAAAAAGCTGGAAGGAATTACAGTAAAATATAATAATGATAACGGTGATAATGAAGAAGAAGAAGAAGAAGAAGAAGAAGAAGAAGATGATGAAGAAGAGAAAGAAGATGAAGAAGAAGAAGAAGAAGAAGAAGAAGAAGAAGAACGGTAACGAAGCATACACAAAAGAAAAGCTATGGGAACCTTGCCATAATCTCTCTTGCGTCATGGTAAGCCAAAGGACGTAACGAAGGATGAAAATGTCCATGGTAAAAAAGAGCAAAAAAGAGGAAAAGAAACATGAAGACAAACCAACAAATTAGTGGGAGATAAAAAAAATGCTGAGAAAAAGAAACAAGTACGAAAATGCAATCAGATTTTTTTTTATGAATGAGTATCAGAAAAAGGGAGCAAAGGGATGTAGCGAAAATAAATAATCAAAAGAAACAACTGATCAATAGAAAAAAAAAAAGAGCGAACAAATACAAGAATGAAATCAGGAAAACAGAGAAAAACGATTGGGTTTCAGATATTGGGAACAAGAGGAAAGAACGAAAAGAAATATGACCCACCAACCCATCAACAGAAAAGAAAAAGAAAAAGAATATACATACATTAATACAATAGGAAAAAGAAAAGAAAAACAAGCTAGTATTTGATAAAGGGAGTGAAGGGATGAAAAGAAAAGAAATAAGACCAACCAACCGATCGATAGCAAATAAAAGAAAATGAAAGCAAATTAGAATGCAATAAAAAAGGAGAAAAAACAAACGAATAGCAGATAAAGGAGACAAGGAGATGTGCAACGAAAAGAAATATGACCAACCAACCCATCAGGAAAACAGAAAGAAAAGGAAAACCAACAATAGAATACAACCAGAAAAAAATAAATAAACGGGTTACAGATAGAGGGAGCTTGTGGGGTTGTGTCGAGGAGGGATTAAAAGAACAGACCGAGTAACGTGAATGCCACACCAGCAACAGCAGATTCTCGAGCCCACAAAAAACAGCCCGTGAGGATGTTGCGAAGTTGCCAAGCCTCGCCACGATCGGCCGCGATGACATAACAACAAGCCAGTCATATGGTTCCGCTTAAGTGTGTGTGTGTGTGTGTGTGTGTGTGTGTGTGTGTGAGAGAGAGAGAGAGAGAGAGAGAGAGAGAGAGAGAGAGAGAGAGAGAGAGAGAGAGAGATGAAATAGATAGGAAAATACAGATAGATATAGGTTATGAAATTCAATTCATGTAACTCTAATTGTAATTTTCTCATTAAATTATTTATATGTACACTACACCAAATTCAAATCGAACTATTAAAACAAATATTTCCATCAGACCCGTTATAACTATATAGTAATCATCTATGTCCCGCAGGAGGAGGAAGCTTCCCCTTGCCAGGCGGCGAGGCGGCGTCTCAGGCAAGGCTTTCTTCAGCGGCCGACTACAAGGATTATGACTCATGTCCTCTATACCCCTTGACGCCTCCTTGCCAGACCCCAACGAAAGGACGAGGGAACGTAATCCCAGGCGAAGGATTCACTCCCAGTGACAATTATGTGATCTTTTAAATGTAGCATGTTGAGGATGTCGAAACTGTTGATTGTTAGAATTGCATAATAAGCCCGGGCAATCTGAGCCTGACATGTTAGCTATTAGTTACGCAAGATTTTTTCTGTTGTAACAACGGCAGCAGTAACAGCAGAGTAGTAGCAGTAGCAGCAGTAGTAGTAGTAGTAGTAGTAGTAGTAGTAGTAGTAGTAGTAGTAGTAGCAGTGGTAGTAGTAGTAGTAGTAGTAGTAGTAGTAGTAGTAGTAGTAGTAGTAGTAGTAGTAGTAATAATAGAAGTAGCTGTAACAGTGGTAGTAGGAGTAGTAGAAACAGTAGAAGTAGTAGTAGAAGAAAGAGCATTAGTAGCTTTTAATTTTATTGTATTTCTCGCTTCTGTATATTTTTTCGCGTCTGGAAACAGCGACCCATTAGGCGACATAAAGAAAATAAGGTAAAATTAAATTATATTAGTTTCCATTACTCTGCACTATTACGGTTTGTTTCCTTTCCACCCTCGGACGGGAATGTTTATTAGTTCAGGAATAAACTTCACGGAGTCAGTCTCCCACGCACAGTTTGAATACGGACTTATGTTAAAGCGATTTAGTAACCCGTTTTAGTAATGTTTGATATGAAGTATGGTAAAATCATAGTTGTGTTTCTGCAATCAATGTTCTTTTTCTTATTGATATATTTATTACTGTTTAAACTTTTCTCTGCTCAAGTTTGGCGTTTTAGTAGTCTTATGTGTACTCGTCAAGTGAGGAGTTTTGTGAAAGTCGGAGGCGTGCTTGAGAAACGTGTTTAAGTAACGTATTGTTTGACAAGTGTATGTTTGACTCTTCAATAGTGTTTTAGTAAAGCTTTTCATGAGGTGGCCCAGCAGAGGGATGTAATTAATGAAGCACTAAAGCAACTTTCAGAAAAGATAGTTTACGCACACCTCGCAGTGAAGTTTTAGTTCAGTGTTTCAAGAAGAATCTAAATTGAAACAAAGAAGTCATGCCCAAAGGAATGTAATGACATGCCTAATGAAGCGACAAATTGACTAATGGACTATTAACCAGCTGATTGACTGCCTAACTGACTGACTAATTAATCGAATGACGGCTGACAACTCGAGCACTCAGTCACGACAATATACTTACTGCCTTCACTTCCTCAACCACGTTCTCATTCACTTTTTCCTTTCCTGCTCGTGAATCCATTCCCTACTTCATTTACTTACGCATTCAATTCCTCTATCGGCCAGGCACTCACGCATTCCCTTTCCTCATCTCATCAGCCACGCAACAAATCCTTAACCACTTCCTGTGCAGTACAAACAAGAACCTACCAGGATAACGAAAAAAGTGCAGAGGAGTCCTTGTGATCGGCGCCCCGTCTCAGACCTCACTGTTCCCCTCACTCCCGCTAGCGCGACCAGGCCCGAGGGGTAACTAAGGCCTCTCACTCCCCTGCTTACACACTGACCCTCTACTCAGTCTACTGCCTCTTTTTTCTTCTTTTCTCCCTTGAGCAGGGCTGCCAACCCCCTAGAATCCAAAGGTACATACGCCAACTCCCTCTCTGTTTCCTTTATCATGTAAGTAGTCGAGGATTTGACCAAGAAGAACAGGGAATGACCACTTCATTGAAACTTTCTAATCCGCAAGCAGTTGTAGGAGATAAACCGAAAAGTTGCCGGAGGATCTGTAATTTTAGAATCTTGTTTACCGTAGAAAGAGCGAGACAGGGTGGACGCCTCGTGTAGCTGGCGCCCCGCCAGCTACAGCTACAGCTACAGCTGTGCACGCCCTCTGCTCCGAGCTGGCGCCGTGCGTACCCCACTACAGCCATTCACCAAAACGTGAACACGTACGAAAATATCACGCGACTATAGGCCACCGACGCCCGGCGCTGCGGGGGATGAGAGTCTACAGGAAAATAAAAAGATGTAAATTTTGTAGCAAGTTTTGATGATTTATCTGAACGGTTGGTAATTTTTGGGAGAAATAATAAAGAAAAAAGCTGTGCCATTGTTAGTTATTGTTTGTATTTTTTTTTTACGTACGATTATCATATATATTCAATAAAAGTTTAAGAATCAGGATATAAACACAACTTACCAAAGTAAGTGTATCACTTTTTCCTGAGGAAGAACCGCCTTACTAGTTAATGTATTAAATTATCCTATTTTGTATACATTGTTAAATTTCATGTCTTTCTTTTTCGTTCTGTATCTCACCTGCAACTTTTTTTCTTTCATCATATTCAAAATACGAAAGATCCTGAAAACTTCGGATTATCGTGTCGAAGCCAGATTCTATGGTATAGTTAAACCATTTAAAATCGTATGTTTGGGCGTTCGATTCCGCGGGTCCTTTCCTCCCCTCTGCTCTGCCACACAGCCCCAACACCTATTTTTCCCTCTCATATGTTACCTATTGGTAACATAATTATGAAAGGAAGGGATAGGTGCTGGGACTGTGTGGTAGAGCAGAGGTGAGGAAAGGATCCGCGGAATCGAACGCCCAAACGGACTGTTTGAAATGGTTTGACTATAGTGAAACACATGTAGGGTCGCCAATAAATCTGAAAAAAACCCCGTTAATCAAAAGGGCAGTGTAGCTAACAGAAAGAAGTAACTGTTTATAGCTTTCGAACTCCCCTCAAACAAAAACTGAAAAAGAGAAGAGCGAGACTGACAAAGCATTTATAACTACTATCGACTCTGCCACGGGCGACACCTTTGAGCTGCTTTATTCTTTGTTTCGAACCGTCTCCGCACTGACTACCCCCGCCCAGTCGTGTTCTGCCCGTCACCGCGCCCACCTGCTGCCGGCGTCTACGGAGCAGCCCTAGCATTAACCACTTCACAAAAAGGTCAAGTGGCACGGATCACGGCGGAAAAAAGGCTAATTCAGGCTACTTCTACCTTGTGAAACCATGACGAACCTTCTGCCCCCGCCGCCACCCCTCCCGCTGCCCACCAAGTCCCTGCTTCTGCTGCTCCTCCCCCTGCTCCTGCTTGTTCTCTTTGTCCAGCCCGCCAGGTAAGCCTCGTGGACACCTTCAAGAGCATTATCAGGGATCTCCTCTTGTCCTCTCCTTGCTGATGAAATGTTTTAGGATATTAATTAACTTTTTAGTACACTTAGGTCGGTACTCTCAGACGATTCCACCTCTCAAATCAACTGCTTTCAAAGGCGAAAAAGGAGATCAATCAGGTCTTTTGGAGTGTTTTTTTAAGGTTCACGGTACAGAAGAAGAATCAAACTATCATCAGGGCCATAAAACTATCCCTGGAAATACCCACAACTCTACGAAAACCGTGTCAAATATGTGTGTTTGGGCGCCATAATGTTTGGGAATATGGCCTTAGTTTTGACATGCGTTTTGTTCGGCATAACGACCTTTTGTTTGTGTGTTGTCAGGGATCGCTTCTTGTCCGCTCCCATCTCCTGCAGTGTGGTAGGGAATTAGTTCATTTTTATAGTACGCTTAGTTTCGATGTGCGATGTGTTCAACTTTATGGCCATTAGACGACCTGTTACGACTAGGCTATTTGTAAACTTTTAAGCTATTAAGATTTTCAATTAGCTTTATTATTATTTTTTTTTTTACCTTAAGATTATAACTGTAGATGCCTTTCTGTATTACGCTGTGTCTTCTCATGTGACCTTTTATTTTTCCTTGGGTCGTACTGATTTATTTTTGTCATGCTGCAACGGCGCCATATGACCCTGGCTGTTGCGGCGCCTAATTTAAATGAATCAATCAATCAATTGTCATGCTGCAACCTTTCATATGTCAAATAAAAGCAAATCTACAGTACTTGTGCGTTGTTGTGATTGAGCTTATTTGTGTTATTCAGGAGTGAAAGTCTGTCTGTCTGTCAGGTTTAGCTAAAGAACGTAATGACCCTGTGTTACCTCCACCCGAAAACGTTTTTTTTACAGCTAAGGAATAAGCTTAAGGGCAACAAGAAGAAAGTGTAGAAAAAATGGTCACTAATCACTGTAGTGGAAATAATATGCCTACCCGAGCTGTATGTGACCTCTTGCTTGTCTGCTGTGTACCTGTGTTATGCTGCACCCATGCTCACCTGTGCTTTGTGTGAACTGCTTGCATGCCCGTGTAATGACCCAGTGTTACCTGTGTTATGCTGTACCCATACTTACCTGCCCTGTATGTGACCTGATACTTGCCAGTACTGTACAATGACCCCGTGCTACCTGTGTTACGCTGTACCCATGCTTACCTGAACTGTATGTGACCTGTTTGCCTGTGTAATGACCCTGTGTACCTTCGTTATGCTGTACCCGTGCTTACTTCCGCTGTGTGTGACCTCTTCCTTACCTGTACCGTTGTGTTGCAGAGGCGTGGCCGTGAATTATGATGACGTCCCGGCAGGAGACGCCCACCTCCCACGCTTCGGGGTGCTGCCCGACACGCTCATCTTGGAACAACAGGAACAACATGTGAGAACGAGGGCGTGGAGGGGAAGCTTTGTGTGTGCATGTGTGTGTGGGGGATGCGTGTGCGTTTGTGTGCGTGTCTGTGTGTGTGTATGTGTGTGTAATTCACCACGGCCTGATCATGAGCTGAACCCGTCATCGCCAACAAGTACCCTTCGAGCAAGCTCATTTAGTCGATCTCTGGGTACTGCTGAGATAGTTCACACGACGCGACACATCCCATCCTCCTTGCTCAAGGGAAGACAGTAACCGCTCCTTGTCAGAGAAAAATCCCGGCCTGAGCGGGGCTCGAACCTCCTCCGCCCAGGCCGCGAAGCCTGGCAACGCAATGCTTTTATCCACTGAGCTACCGGAGCGATGTGTTACCGGATTGGTGTGTGTGTGTGTGTGTGTGTGTGTGTGTGTGTGTGTGTCAAAAAATAATATTGCATGTGAAATGAAAGTGTCATTACGGAAAGGGTAGTTTAGAAAGATATTTTAAGTGCTGCAATGGCAAACGCGCTCCCTGTTTTATTCATACTACTTTCTCTCTTCTTCTTTATATCTTGTGTTTTCACTGACGTATATTTTTTGTTCATTAGTTCATCATAATCTTGCTCGTTTTCACCTCGCTATTATTCATTTTCTCCTCCCAGAGCTAGCAAATAATTTCTCGCTAGCAACACATCTGCCTCAGTTCCTCTCACACATTCCCTCCTACAGACACGCCCTTTCATAAACACCTCTCTCTCTCTTTCTCCCTTCCTCCTGCCACCGCCACCATCACCACTACCACCACCACCACCAGCATCACGAACCCTTCCATTCCTCCCACTCTTCTTCTCTTACATCAATATTTTTCTCTCACTCCCTCCTGCCGACGCCACCACCCCCACTCCCACCACCATCACCACCACTAACCCTTCCATTCCTCCCATTCATCTTCCCTTACATCAACATTTCACTCTCACTTCCTCCTGCCACCAGCACCTCCACCACCACTATAGATACTACCACCTTTTCTCCCACTGTCCTTTCAACACCACATCTCCCTCCTTCAGACATCACCACCACCGCCAGTAACTATTCCATTCCTCTCACTCATCCTTCCCTTCCCATCTCCCTTCCCTTCCTTCCTCCCTACTTCTCCTATTTCCTTCGCACTCACACATTCCTCTTCTTTCCCCATCTCCCTCTCATCTTCCTCTTCACATTCCCCTCGCTTTTAAATTCCCTCTTATCCTTCGTTTCAATTCAGTTGATAGTCGAAGCTTATTTAACCCATTATTTCCCGAGCATCAATCCGACTGTAATTTTTGAACGAAATTTGAGACAAGGCTTACTCATGAGTCCCTTATTGATAATCAAGTCCATTTTTTCCCTTATTTTAATTAGAAATACGATTTCTCGGTACGTACATATATGTACGCATGGGATGTAGTCCGGGAGTAACGTACATAAGTCACATAAGGAATTTCTAACCAAACACAAAAGGGGGGAGTTTCTCTCCTAGGTCATTCTTTGACTTAGACGGCATCCTCTCTCCATTCTTGATCTTGGAAAGCGTTCTCATGTCCCCCTGGGTCATGATCTGGTCCTCATTTTCACTGGAGTCACTGGCAGCCACATGATTGACTCGTGGGCGTCGCTTCGGACTAGAATTGCTGGTAGAGGAGATGCGTACGGGGCCACTGGAAGGCTCCTCTATGGGGTCGTCAGGGTCAGTAGAGTCTTCCACCTTTTTCAGTTTTTCTCCTTTCTTCTAGTAGCACGTAACCGCACATCATCAACAGTTGAAGCTTGATCATCGTCATAATCCTCCTCCTAGTGAAAGGTCACGAATTCTGCCTGCCGGTTGAGGATCCCCCTACCAAGGTGATTTGGATTTTTTACACCGGACTCTTCATTCTCGCTGTCCTCGTCAGTCAGGCCTCCGGTATCTTGAGATGGCATGAGGACAACATCAGTAGGATGATTAGGTGGATCTTCTTCCAATTATATTATTGTGCGATGATTTCCTGGACAGTTAGGCTAGTAGCTCTGCAAACAAAAACAAGGGTTATAGTTGCTATTCTGTATTGTTGTAGGAGAGGCTGCAAGGCTATGGTTTGGTCGTTCTACTGTTTTGTCCTATGAAAGTCGACAAAGCTACGCTAAGTAAATAAAAAATATTTTAAAGCATGGATTTAAATTATGAAATTTACGTGAATTATTGATGAAAATTCTTAATTAAATGTTTTTACGCAATTTCCGTCGTTCTATTGGTAAAAATACCATTTTATACCTGTTGCCAGGGCTACCCCCCATGCGTACATATATGTACTCACCTATTTTCAAATGTAAATTTAGTGTACAAAAACAAACAAATATTACATTTCTTAAATTATGCAGCATTGATGCACCTATAAATTGACTTTTAGAAACAATAAGAAAATATAAACACACGTTTCTTACCTCTTATGATATGATCCAATGCAGCGACCGTGTAATCCGTGCATCGCTGGTAAATACTGAAGTTAAAATGACGTAGGAAGGGTTGTTACGCTCACTACAAGAACCCGATAATGCACTATAAAAGTAGCCGTGAAAAAAGACTCTGGCATCTATTTCTCTCGTATACATTGATAGACACACTAAAAAACATTAGACTTTTACGTACATATATGTACGTGTGGGAGGTAATGGGTTAATTTGTCTCATATATCTTTTAGGAATTGCTCTCCTCTTATTTCTTTTCCTCTCTCCTCCTCCTCCTTGTTCTCTTTCCCCTTCCCTTATTCTCCTTATTCGCTTTCCTTTCCCCTCCTCTCGTATTCTTTCTCCTCCTCCTCCCGCTTCCCTTCTCTTCTATTTCTCCTTGTTATTTCTCACTTTCTCTTCTCCGCCTTTTTTTTTTTCACTTCTCTTCCTTTTCCCTATCTTTTTTCTTTCCGTGTGTCCATTCTCTCTTCTTCTTGTTCTCTTTCCCTCACGTATTCATACCTCTCTCTCTCTCTCTCTCTCTCTCTCTCTCTCTCTCCACTATCACCTTCATTCACACCTTTCTCCCTCTCGTAGCGTCTGGACCAGGAGCAGCCGTGGATTGCGCTGGTGCTGGCCTTGACGAAGCTTGTCACGCACCTAGCGGAGCCCTACGTTGGTTCCTTCCCCAACCTGCCCATCGACTGGACCTCCGTCATTAAGAACATTAACTACATCCTCGATAAAAGCTCTTTCGGCATCGGACCTCTGCGGGCGGCGGTGGTGGGCGTGGTGGCCATGGCTGTCCCCGTCATCATGCAGGTGAGAGAGAGATAGGTAACTAGATAGAAAGATAGATAGATAGATGGGTAACTAAAAAGATAGGTAGATTGATTGATTGACAGACTGAGTGATGGAGTATTGTTAGCTAGCTTGATTGATAGAGTATTGTTAGATAGATTCAGAGTATTGTTAGATAGAGTGATACGGTATTGTTAGTCTGTGTTGGTCTCATAATTTTTGAAGGAGAGAGAGAGAGAGAGAGAGAGAGAGAGAGAGAGAGAGAGAGAGAGAGAGAGAGAGAGAGAGAGAGAGAGGTTATGAGGTTTATAATACTTTGCTACTGAGATGTTCGGTCATCTCTTTCGGGCGATATTAATTGTCGCTTCTAATGATATTGCATAAAATTTGACTATGTTTTCGGTACAGCCATCGGAGGCGTCTTGTGGAAATGATCACACGAAAAAAGTAAATAGACAGATACGTGGACAGATATAATGAACAGTTTTAAAGCGGGTAGATTAGGCTATAAAATACATTTTTTTTTATCATGTACCTAGTCATGGCTTATTAGCTTTTTGATGTAATGAAACACCATGTTATGTAAACAGTTATTCATCCATTGTTTGCAACATTAATTATACAGTTAATTTATAGGGTAAAGTTTTACCAAAATGAGCTTTTTGAAAGTTCAGGCTCAAAGAGTTATAATTTATATAAATAACTACTTTTAATATAATATTCTAGTCCATAGTATAGGTGGAGAGCAAAACAAACAGGGCTTCTTCTGCCTTTCTGACTTCAGACTTTCTGCCGAAATGCAATCCGCTTGTACAGTGCTGGTATGGGGCAATAAAGCGAACAAGTTCCCCGACACGTCGTCTTAAACAGACTACCAGCTACCTCCAACCTGATATAAATAGTAACCCCGTTGCGATGGTGAACAGTTACTCTCGTGCACGGCACTTATATATACTCATAGATGAATAAATAGTGTTATGCTCGTAGCTTTATCAGTTTTTATTACGCAGTTTCATAATTATATTGAAGACACTTATAAGATTACTGCTTTGACAAGGATAACCGATTGCTATTATACTGTTTTCGAAAGTATTGCTTAGCGTTTATTGTTTCAGACAAAATTAGTAATATAGATTTTTACATTTTTGTATTGATTATTCTCGATTTGGTAAATTTTGAAATGTTTTGAGAGCTAAATTCGAGAGTTTAGTAGTTCCGTACGACAGCAGCGCCGTCAGTCAGGTGTGAACACGACGCGGGGTGGTGCGCGTGTCCGGTGTAGTAGCCTCGTGCACGTTACACAACATTCTAACAGTGAGTTTCAGTGCCTTTCTTGGCCAGTGGATATCCGTACGGCTCTTATTCAGTGCTAGCCAATGGGATGTTACGGAAAAGTGGTGACAGCGACTCTAGTTATTATTGCTATTAGTGTGGGGAGTGTCGGCGGCGGGCCTTGGCGGGGCAGGGAGGCCGTGCCCATGCCTGCTGCCGCGCCGCGTTGAGGCTACGCTGTTGGTGCCCGCTTCGCCCAGATGCTCCCTCCATCCCACCTCCAGCCAAAGGTTAGGAATGTCGAATAAGCTTGATGACCAAGTGGTGTAATTAAAACCAGAGCCGGTAGAGGGCTTTGATTAGCACACACACACACACACACACACTCTCCGCTCCGGGTGTCGTGTTCCTGGCTGCCCTCTGTTCCTGACTGTCCCCCCCTTGTTTTCAAATAAAAGGCGGATCGCTATGAACACGGATCCGTGTACGAGTACGCAACTGGTCGCGTGTACATGACTGTCCCCCTAGTGTTTTCCAGCACGGGAGGGCATATTGTTTTATTCTTTCACAGAAAAACATTCATGAATCCAGTATAACGCAGTTATGTAATAAGTGAAGGGAAGGGACAATGAGTAGCCTTCATGCAGTGATTCATGAGTAAATTTTCGGGAAATAGCATCTTGCTATTAAAAAAACACAAAAAAACTCGATGTGCATATGCAGGCCCGTAATTCTGGCAGATTTTGATGTGGGTTAGAGGGCATCATAGCTTCATAAGGTGTGTTGGGGTTGGGACGAGCGAAGTAAGCAAAGCTATGCTGTCGAGGGATGCGGGAGAACAGCTCTGTTTATCAACAAGTCTTTGTTTGTTTCCATTCGCTTCTGAGCATGCGCAGTTCGCTGGAGGATAGCCAGGAATAGGGGGACAGCCAGGAACACGACACCTGTAGCTCAGTCGGCTAGAGCGCCGCGCTGCAAGGCTTCACGGCCAAACAGGGCGGGGGTTCGAGCCCTGCTCAGGCCGGATTCTTTCCGTTGACTAGGAGTGGTTACTGTTCCCCCTTGAGCAAGGGGGATGGGGTGTGTGTTGTGTGAGGTCCTGGAAGCACCCAGAGATCGACGATAATGAGCATGCACTTGCTCGTGTCGGGAGGGTACCTGGTGGCGAAAGTGAGTCAAACCTGTGATCAGGCCGTGGTAAACTAAACACATAGGAGCGGCCTTCCGCGGGTATCGTCTGTGTGAGGGAACGCTCGCTGTTGCTACAGGCTTTGTTCCACCTCACGCCGTGTTCAAAGCGAGAAGGCAAATCCCGCCACTGAACTATTCATGCGGGAGTTATACAGGCACGCGGGGAGCGGTAGGGCATACACACACACACACACACACACTCACTCATTTATTCTACCAGATAAAGAAAGTGATATATAATTGTACAGTTTTACCGAAATGAACTTTTTGAAATTTCGAGGTTCAGGCTTTTAATTTTCAGTCAGTCTAGACAAGTGGCTCAAAAGTGGTCGGTACCACCCACCTGGGGGGGGATGGAAAGATCTGTGTGAGGGGGGGGTGAGGAAAAAGGGGACTGTAGGGGGGCGGCAGGGTGGCATTGTGAGTAATTAATAACAGTTTTTTTCAAAATCTGAGTGACAAAATCAATGTCTCAAGTACTAAGACTAAGCTGAAGGAACACTTATGCCTTATAGATAATAAAACTAAGATAATAAATATAAACGAGAGCATGGCTTTATTTTGCAACATACCAAATCCCGAGAAAGAGGTGTGTGTTCGCATGTGTGGGGGTAGGGGCGGGGGTTGCATGGAACTCAACTGGGAGCCAAGGGAGCGCCAGCCTGGAAAAGTTTGGGAACCACTGATCTAGACGGTCCAATTAAGGCAAAGCTCGTATATTCTGTTTTATATTATATGAATTTTACATTGGTGGTCATATTCGCGGGAAAATGTGAGTAGCTAGATGTATTTACCTGCATGGGTACCAGTCTGTGGTTAACCTGAGCGTAAGGATCTTCACTCCCATATTTGTTAAAGATAAGTGGCGGACGTAAAGTCATGTATGGCGACGGAAGTGTAGCAAAATTTCTCTATGCATTTATCCCGTTAGCTTTATTGCGGACAGGCTAACACTTAGTTTGGACAAACTTCTGTGGTTGAATTCATCTTCAGATAATAGGTCCAAACACCGAGAACAGGTCCGGGGCAGGCTCTTCACTCACTCAAGCTCACTCCTGAAGTGATCGCGACACACCTTTTGACCTCATTTGTTCCGCTGCAGGTGGGGCGGACGATTGTGGACGTCATTGCGAGTCTGCTGGACAACACCGTGTACGTGGTGACGGGGCACGGGCTGGGGCGCCGATCCATGCCCAACGATGTGATGGAGGAACTATCGGACGTGGCGCTCCGCCTCGTCCACCTCGTGTCCCGCCACCTGGGCCGCTGAGGCTGCTTGCGCGTCGCCATCTTGTTTTAACCACACATCTTGAGTTACTTAATAAAAAACAACACTTGGCAAGATATTTTGCTTTTCCCGACCATTAGCCTGGCAGAAGGGGCAGAACTTCCCCAATATTGCTCATGATATTTTCAGCATGGCAGCATCCGAGTCAGCCATGCAGGTGACGTTGAGTGACTGTCAAGTCTACCATGACACAGTATTCATATAATTCGTCATTGTGATCAAATATAAAAGAAAAAGCCTGTCTCTGATTATACATTATTGTTGAATAAGTAATTATTCTATCGCTTCAATTTTGTTAAAATGTTCATGAATGATCCACATGTACTATTGCCTGGGTGAGAAACTGCCAATTGAACATGTTGACATTACGAAATATTATATTTATGACAGGGGAGGCGATCGAGGGCAAACGTTGAATAATAAAAAAAAAGCCGGTAGAAGAATTGTTCTTGAGAAAAAGGACCCAAATTGAGCATTCTAAAAACGAATTGAGAGGCGTCTTGATACTCCCCTCATGAAAGCGTTCAAGTAGTAGGAAGGAAATACAGAGGAAGGCTGTTCTAGAGTTTAGCAGTGACAGGGATGAATGAATGAAGATGCTGGTTAACTCTTGCATAAGGTATTTGGACAGGAAGCTAAAGAAGAAATCGTGTTCTGCAATGCCACTGGAAAAGTGATGGCATGCGGTTAGCAAGTTCAAAAGAGCAGTCAGCATGAACATAGCGGCAGAAGGCAGAAACAGATGCAACAATGCAAGTGAATTTTAAAAGTAGGAGACAGTCAGTAAGGGGAGGGAATCTGATAAGTGAAAAGCTTACTTTGTCCTAAAGGGCTATCAATTTTCGTAGAGCCGTAAACAGATAAAGATAGCGGATCTTTAGAGAGTTGTAAGCACTGCGTAACTAAATTATATCAGTTAAAACGTATTACATACGCTGACTAGTCGTGATCATATAATTATGATTACAGCGCCTTACCACTTGTACTCCTTGTCAACAACACCCTTCCTGAAGCTCTCGATTCCTACATAAATTTGAATATAGTCTTCTCGCACCCCTCGTCTCTCTAATGAATGCCAGTTTTAACATACTATGTGGCTTGTGTCATCATCATTATCACCTTAGCCATTAGGGGAGGAGGTGGTAATATGGACCACTTTTTATTTCAGGCGAAAACACCAATTTTAAAGGGAAAAATGGCATCAACAACTGTCATAGGTGTTGGCAAATTTTATCCTCATCACATTAAGGGTTATAGTGAGAAAAACTAAATCATTCAAATGGTACAGCTTTTTATTCAAGAAGACCTAAAAAGAGGGGGTCGTGGAAAGGGGAGTGGTAATATGGAACAAGTGGGGTGGTAATATGAAACAATCTAGAAAATAACAACATAATATATTCCTTTTTGTGAATACATAAATAAAACTTTTACAGTGAAAAATAAAATTTAAAAACAAAAGTAACAAATGGAAAAAATCAGTTTCATAGCTACTAGGCGACACAAGAATTGAACCCGTCCCCGGCACGCCACACACTTAACCCGTAGTTATCTTCATTTGGACTTTGTGATTTTTTTTCATATGAGGTCTTTAAAGCCTCCTTGTATGGAAAGGAAGTCAAGGGATATGGTTTCAAAGCTTTGTGACCTCTATTTGACTGATATGATGTGTGGGGAGGTAAAGCCTGGAGATATGGAATGGATATGGAACATGCTGTTCCATATTATCACCCCACGATATTTTCATAATTAGTTAGCATAAATTCTAAACTAATTTGTTTTTCCAAAAAACTAAGTAGTACGTCATTTTAACAAGTGATTTGATGACCAATCAACACACTATATATCAAGAGTCCATATTTATTAATTTATATAGGAAAACAAGTTTTGAACCTTAACTAAACAAACCTTTCACTGAGCAAGAATTAAATAATTGTCCCTCAGAGCGACGCACCTCGAGCGAGTGACTCAGAAAGCACTTAAATTTGGTGGCCTATGGGGAACTAATGTCATGTTTAAAGTCAGTTACCAATTGACAGCAGCACTTAGTATCTGAGATATGGCCTGGTTCATATTACCACCCTGGTCCATATTCCCACCTCCCCTAGTATAGTCCATTGTAGGACGAAAGTCTCTCAGTCAGTCCATATTTTCTCCACTTCGCTCCGTCGAGCTGATGTTAGTTTACTAAATCCTACTTCGGCAAATGCTCTAAATCAATTTCTTCCTGTTCTTCTGCCTACCCTGACTTCGACAAGGGCAGAGGACCAGGCGGAAAGATGAAGTTAGAGCATTTGCCGGACTATGATGGGCTATAAGATGAAAGAAAAAGAGTGGTAGAGAACATTGGGAAAAGCCTTTGTCTGCATATAGCTGAAGATGATCTCATGATGATGATGATGATGAGCCCCATTTTATAGCTCATGGAACGGCCTGTGAAAGTCCGGTCAGCTTGTGCGAGAGCTGTATACGTAGTACTTAGGTCACTGCACCTCAGTTTAGTTACCGCTACATATATCGCGAAAGAAACCAAGTATTAAGAAAACTAGTCTTTATGATAAACTGATGTAATACTACAACCTTCCGGGAAATTATTCCAATGTGAAGTAACATTAAGTTATGAAGTTGTGTTAAGTGTTATATATATATATATATATATATATATATATATATATATATATATATATATATATATATATATATATATATATATATATATGTGTGTGTGTGTGTGTGTGTGTGTGTATATATATATATATATATATATATATATATATATATATATATATATATATATATATATATATATATATATATATATATATATATATATATATCCTTCTTGTACGATTCTTTTCCTCTACGCTTCCCAGAGTGCAAAGAGTTGGTTTTCAAGTGCGTCTGTTAGGCACACATCAAACATGTTACAGCGACAGCAGTTGCAGCATAACCTTCCCCTCCCCCCTGGCGATACTGGTACAGCTGAACCATAGCACTGTTTGGTTACAGTAAAATCACACAACCCGCATGTACTGGATGTTATGTGACGATTCTTTCAGAAAAAAAGCAATGCTGTCTGGCTATAGCACCATTGTAGTAAGGATTTTTTTTTGCGATGTAGCTGCACAGTAGCTTAATAGCTGCTGGTTTAAATAATAAATACTCTACTGTTCATGGCCGCCACAAACATTATATGGCGGCGGGACGGACTGGATCTGCTCTGATTTTTTTTTTCAAACATTTGTCGCCACCTCAAGGGTGGCGACACGGGCAGTAAATATGGAGCTCGTCCGGGTCAATTAAGCGCGTACGTCCCACATGCTCATGAAAGGGAGGGGAGGGTGCCGACAGACCGACTCTATCGGCTGGCGGCAGCCTAGCCGACCAAGTTGGTTTGTCGACGAGAACTGGCGTGTCTCTGGGTTGCTCTGAGCCTCCTGACTGATGTATGTTTGGCCCACACTGAAGATACATGGCAGGAACGTGATGAACGCATCCTTCTGTATCTTCTCCGCCAGTTCTTCCCCGCACAGATGCTTTCCATATATACAGGGGCCTTGCCCGCCCTCGTATGGTGTACGCATCTCAGGTGTGTGGGGGCTCCACTCACACAGCTCTTCTGGAGAGAGTGGAGTCTAAGGCTCTTCGTCTCATCAGCTCTCCTCTTACTGACAGAGTTCTAGCTTTTAAATTCCGCCGCCATGTTGCATCTTTCTATCTTCTATCGATATTTTCATGCTGACTGCTTTTCTGAACTTGCTAACTGCATGCCTCCACCCCTCCCGCGGCCCCACTACATACGACTTCCTACTCATGCTCATCCCTATATTGCCCAAACCCGTTATGCAAGAGTTAAACAGCATCTCCATTCTTTCATCCCCTTCACTGGTAAACTCTGGAACAGTCTTCCTTCGTCTGTATTTCCTCCTGCCTATGACTTGCCCTCTTTCAAGAAGAGTGTATCAAGACACCTCTCCATCCGAAATTGACCTCTCTATTGGCTACTCTATACTTATTACAATATGAAACCAACAGTTAGCGGGATTTTTTTTAACATCATTTGTTGCCCTTGAGTCGCTCTCTGTGCTGTAAAAAAAAAAAAAATACTGAAGAGAGCGATACGTAGTCCATCTCGATCCTTGGTTTCAGTTTGGTGCGGATCAACTTTGCATATATAGATAAGCTGGAAGATGCTAGATCAGACGCATGACTGCGAACGTCTACAGTGAAGTGGCTACGCCAAGGCTGACCTCTAAACGTGAGGGCAACAAATGGACTGACCATATCACCAGAGATGCGGAAACGATCATGAAATGCAGCCACGCCCACCTTGGCCTTGCAGAGATTGCCAGCAAGTGTGAAAATAGTGACCATGTGCTACATAACCCGGACTGGGAAACAGTAAATACATCTCGTTTCTTTGCGAGTCAGATAATAGATTATATCATTGTTCAGTGGTTACTCATGTTTTAATGCCAAGCATATATATATATATATATATATATATATATATATATATATATATATATATATATATATATATATATATATATATGTATATATATATATATATATATATATATATATATATATATATATATATATATATATATATATAGATATATATATATATATATATATATATATATATATATATATATATATATATATATATATATATATATATATATATATATATATATATATATATATATATATGTGTGTGTGTGTGTGTGTGTGTGTATATATATATATATATATATATATATATATATATATATATATATATATATATATATATATATATATATATATATGTGTGTGTGTGTGTGTGTGTGTGTGTGTGTGTGTGTTGCTTGCTTGATTGATTGATTAACCGAGTAAAATTAAAAGTAACTACGGTCGCTGGTATTTGCTCCTTATTTTTTGTACAATTGGGCGTTTCTCTTGATTGCTGTTACCTATTTAGTTACATTCGTAAGCTTTATAGGTATTGCCTCAAAATTTGTCTTCCCTGCCATCCAGTTATGTCACAGTTAGCAATAATTTATTACATCGTAACATTTACCGACTGTCAATGTGGGTGCTCTCCCCAATTATAATCATTGCTGCTTTTGCTATCACTAAAGTTACTCAGTTTTCCACCATCTTTTGTGAACATAGGATAATTGTTATGGCTTTTTAAAGAACATAAGAACATAAGAACGTAGGAGTCTACAAGAGGCCGGTAGGCCTGTACGAGGCAGCTCCTTTGACCCTAAGCTCCCGTGTATCTAACCCCACCTAGTATCGCTATCCATGAATTTATCTAGTCTATTTTTGAATGTGACAATTGTATTGGCACTCACCACATGACTGCTGAGCCTATTCCACTCATCCACCACCCTGTTTGTAAATCAATTTTTGCCTGTGTCCCTGTTGAATCTGAATTTATCCAGTTTAAACCCATTACTTCGTGTCCTACCCGGTTCTCTTACCAACAAAACCTTATGAATGTCTCCCTTATTAAAGCCCTTCATCCATTTATAAACCTCGATCATGTCTCCACGCACCCTTCGCCTTTCTAGAGAATGCAAGTTTAACTGTTTGAGTCTTTCCTCGTATGGCAAGTTTCTCAACCCCTGAATCATCTTAGTCATCCTCCTCTGCACCGATTCTAACATTTTGATATCCATTCTATAGTAAGGTGACCAGAACTGAACCGCATAGTCAAGATGAGGTCTAACTAATGCTAAATATAGTTTGAGGAAGACTTCGGGGCTTCTGTTGCTTACGCTCCTTGAAATAAATCCCAGTACCCTATTAGCTCGATTTCTAGCTTGAATGCATTGTGCCCTTGGACGGAGATCAGAGCTCACTAAGACCCCTAAATCCCTCTCGCACCCACACCTGCTTATGAGAGTGTCATTTAAGCAATAGTTATGTGAGGGGTTGTTCCTACCTACACTCAGAATACTGCACTTCCCTACATTGAACTCCATCTGCCATTTATCCGCCCAGTCATACAATCTGTTGAGTTCACCCTGGAGAATACTAGCGTCCTGATCCGACTCAATTACTCTACCGATCTTGGTATCATCTGCAAATTTACTAACATCACTACTAATTCCTGTATCTAAGTCATTGATATAAATAATAAACAAAAGTGGACCTAATACCGAACCTTGTGGGACCCCACTCGTAACACATCCCCAGTCAGATCTTTTACCATTGATTTGCACTCTTTGCTTCCTATTGCTAAGCCACGCCTTGACCCAGTTCAAAACTTTACCCTCTACTCCGTGAACCTGTAATTTAAGCAACAGTCGTTGGTGAGGAACTTTGTCAAACGCTTTACTAAAATCAAGATAGTTAAAGTTAAACTTAGTCATCTCAACTTCCTCTTACTGCCTGAGTACTTGCTGCATCCTCTGCTTCACAAATCAGGCAGTGCCGCACCGCCGCCGCACACGGGAGCCCTTTATTAGGGATGCGTTGCTGGCTGAGAGTGGCCGATGCTTGATCCAGAGGACGTGAGCAAGGCTGACGATCTTCGTCCCATTCAGACTGGAATGCGTTGGTAGATGGATGGCATATATATATATATATATATATATATATATATATATATATATATATATATATATATATATATATATATATATATATATATATATATATATATATATATATATAACACACACACACACACACACACACACACACACACACACGCACACACACACTCCACATGCTATAAACGCTGTATATTTGAATAAATATCTGTCTAGCTATCATCTCTCTGTCTATCTATCGATCGATCTGTCTGCCTATCTACCTATCTATGTACTTATATGACTGATCAGAGAGAGAGAGAGAGAGAGAGAGAGAGAGAGAGAGAGAGAGAGAGAGAGAGAGAGAGAGAGAGAGAGAGAGAGAGAGAGAGAGAGAGAGAGAGAACATAAGAACATAAGAACATAGGGAAACTGCAAGAGGCCGGGTGGCCTACACAGGGCAGCTCCAGAATCCCCCCCACTACTCACGGTGGGTGAGGTGTAGTTACAGGGGTTACAGGTAGAGGCTTGATCCTCGTTATACCGGCGGTACTAGGCACGCATCCAGTACCCCGTCACCTTACTGCACCCACACCTCAGTGCCACCTGTCGTCCTCGTCCATGTAGCTATCCAGTCTACTCTTAAAACAAGCTATCGACCCTGCACTAACTATGTGATTGCTGAGTCTATTCCATTCCCCCACCACCCTATTACTAAAAAGAGAGAGAGAGAGAGAGAGAGAGAGAGAGAGAGAGAGAGAGAGCAGTTAACTGTATGGCTAGTGTTATGTGGACGGGGAAACAAGTGGATGGGAGGCTGGCAGTGGCTGGAGGAAATGGGCGTGGTGTGGGTAACGAGCGGTGGGAGTACATAGGCGCGGGGAGGAGAGCCTGAGTGGGTGGAGTGCAGGCGTGGGTGGGTGGGTGGGTTCCTCCGCGTGGGTCAATACGCCAAACTTACGCATGAAGGGGGGGGGGGGGTGGAGGGGCGCACAGGTGAGTGCTCGAGAGAGAGAGAGAGAGAGAGAGAGAGAGAGAGAGAGAGAGAGAGAGAGAGAGAGAGAGAGAGACGTGGTGGGAGGGACCTCAGTTTCTGTAGCTTGCTAGCATCGGCCACACCCACAACGAATGTACACACACACACACACACACACACACACACACACACACACACACACACACACACACACACACTCTCTCTCTCTCTCTCTCTCTCTCTCCTTATGCATAACACTACTGTACAGTCACTTTTCCCGAGATGAGACTTCATTGATCTTTTTTTATTTTCTTATGTCTTTCTTCTTTAATGAGGGAAACGTTTTTAGTGTAATAAAGTATGACTTCAAATTAGTCAGTCTTCCTTGTTGTCTGTTTGTGGTGAATATGTTCCCTCCAGAGAGGAGCGGCACCTTGTTAAGCTCTCTCTCTTTGTTCTCTGCTGTGGGTGCTGCGCTGTACGTTGAGGAAGAAAAAAATGAAGGACCGTGTTGGCGGGGTATTCAGTGAGATGGCCTTGCTTGCTCTCCCATCCTGCAGGCACGGTGGGCAGCAGGCTTTGTGGTAGCGGACAGCAGGGTGTGGGGCTGCGCGGGGACAAGTGCAGGAAGGGCTGCTTATCAAGGCTTAGGGGCTGCATTGGCGATGGTAGTCCACTTTGTTCGTAACTTTGTTACCAATGCACTTTGGGAAATGAAACAGTGCTGAACTCTTGCTTAAACTTACAGTATATTTTCTTTACCTCAACACATGCTGCATTAAGGGTAAAACAGTGTTCTGCCTAAAAATGATTAGTGGTATTTATATGAAAACTAACTCTAGCTCATTCCCCGTAAAGAAAAAGAAAAGAATGCACTCCTGACGCCTTCTGAAACTTTCTTAGATGGATGGCATGTTGGTGGTCTCCATAGTAGTTGGTTGAAGAGTCAGTCTTCGTCAAAGCTTTGACAGGAGACCCTGCGTTCACCATTTCTTCGCGCCGGCCACTTGGCCACTGCCCATACCCACTCGACGTAGCAGGCGACGAGCGAAGGTGTAGGAAAGTTCATAATAAACCTCCGGAATTGAGCTTCGACGAAAAAGAACATAGAGAATAGTGGTACAGTTAGTCTGTAACTGGAGGCGAGCGAAGGTATATAAGAGACCACGGAAGGTCCTGTGTTATGTCTCGACAAAAATGTGAAGAAAAGAGAAAATATTGATTTTTTTTTGTTATCGTGTGACGCAGGTCATGTTATACAGCCGTGACTTACTCGTGTGAGGACTGCAGTGCGTGTGTAGTAGTCACCCTCCCTTCCCTCCGTCTGTCCTGTCACCTTTGTTTCAACTCAACTCTATAAAAGTGGGTGAGGGGAGAGGAGCCGATCTTAAGAACCTAATTGACTTTTATTTAGGATGGGTGAAAGGAGGCATTAGGCGGGAGGGAAAGGGGAAGTTTTCAAACTTTTCGTGGGCACCATCTGGCGGGGAGACGTTTCCCCCGCCCCAATTATTTTGCAGCTCCAGGACTGTTTCCATACGTGGCCCAAAAAGTGTTTATTAACTTGGTGGATAAACTCTTACCTCTCCTCCTCCTCCTCTTGCTGCTTCTCCTCTTCCTCCTCCTCCATCACCTCCATCTCTTCTTCCTCCCTTGTGATGCATGTCATTAGTTGATTAATGAACAAGACCCACTACCACCTCCCTTCTCTCCCTCCCTCTCTCTCCTCTCCCTCCCTCTTCCCCTTCCCTCTCTCCCTCTCCTGGCGCCCGTGATTGATGGTGGTTTAGATGGTTTGGAGAGGAAAGTGAAGGTGATGGGTTGGGGGAGGAGAGGGGGGGGTGTAAGGGCGCACCCACTCCACTTGATCGAAACGGCCTATTATATTACAGGTGAATGAATGACGAAGTTTCTTGGTTATTCTGTCTGGTGCCAGTGAAAGGGAAGGTGCCTGTTGGGGAGGGGAAGGGGGAAAGGGAGGTGGAAAGTGAGGCGGGAAGGAAAGGGGGAAGTCACACAAGGGAAGGGGAAGGTAGGAGGGATGGAGCGGCGATGGGGGTGAAGAAGGGTGAGGAAGGGGGAAGGGGAAGATGCGAATTATGTACTACCGGAGGAAGCAATGGAGTGCCCCCACCTCTCTCTCTCTCTCTCTCTCTCTCTCTCTCTCTCTCTCTCTCTCTCTCTCTCTCTCTGTTACAATTTTTCATCCAATTAAACGCAAGGCTTAGGATAATTATATTGTACGTGAATTACATTGAATCGTTCGAGTAATAATATAATAGTAATGATGATAGCAACGATAATATAATAATAATAGTAACGAATAATAACGTAAGGGTTACTTAGTCGAGAATTGTAAATTATATAACTGACATCAGAGCATTATGAGTTTTTTGGCATAGAAGCAGTAAATATATACCAATAACATATATTATGAACTTAGTCAGTGCTGAATAATCTGAAAGAGATCGAATTTACTAGAGTTAGAGATTTTTTTTTTTTTTTTTTAGCAAGGGAGGCAGCTCAAGGGCAAACAACAAAAAAACAGCATCAAAAGAGCCCGCTAAGACTCTGCTTGGACAAAAGAAAACAGAACGAGAAGCGAAGAGAGGCTAATTTCGGGTGGAGAGGTGCGAATATGATGTGAAATTAAAGTAAACTAAAGCTGATATCAAAGTACAGGTGCAGGCGGTGCTGTTCAGGAAGACACCAAATAAGGATGAACATGCAGGGTGGAAGGAAGAGACGGTCACCGAGGAAGAGCTGGGTGGAGTGCGTAAAGGGGACATGAGAGACAAAAGCTTCAGCGGCCTTTTTAGAGTTTTTCTTCTGCCCTTGAGCTGCCTCCTTTACTGTAAACAAAAAGAATGAATAGTACAAAACAGACCACAGTGGAGGAGGCTCATACACAAAAGGGACCACGTTAAACTTACGATAATAATGCTGCGAATAATAATAATAATAATAATAATAATAATAATAATAATAATAATAATAATAATAATAATAATAATGGTACTACTACTACTACTACTACTACTACTACTACTACTACTACTACTACAACAACAACAACAACAACTACTACTACTACTACTACTACTACTACTACTACTACTGCTAGGCCTGCTACTACTACTACTACTACTACTACTACTAAGAACATAAGAACGTAAGGAGTCTGCAAGAGACCGGTTGGCCTATACAAGGCAGCTCCTGTACACTCAACCCCACCTTACCTCACCATCCATGGCTTTTTCTAACCTTCTACTACTACTACTACTACTACTACCACTACTACTACTACTACTACTATGCCTACTACTACTACTACTACTACTACTACTACTACTACTACTACTACTACTACTACTACTACTGCTATTAATAATGATAATAATATGCCTCAGTTCTCCCTCAAGGAAAGAAATTTTTGAATATTTGTGAATACTTAATTTAATTCCGAGAGCCTGGAACACATAAATGATTGCCAAGTTACGATGTGCTCGAATTACCGCACCTCAGGATAACAATACCCAAGGGCTAACGCGTCGGAGATGAGCACCGAGGCCACGCGAAGCCATACCGTATGCTCCTAATTTTACTTACTTACATCACGTGATAATGAATAAACGCCAGAAGCAGACATTAGTTCGTGAGTGAATGACAAGGCTCCCGGTATACATGAGGCATTTAGCTATTCTGTGGCGGGGAATTAAATGGTCAGGAAGTTTAAAGTCGGTATCTTCAGACGCTTTCGCCTCCCACATCATCTATTTCCGAAGTCCGAAAAGGAGATCAGTCCGGTTCTAAAGAGTGTTTTTCTATGTTCATGGTACGCCCTTGAACTGTCTCCTTTGCTGTAAAAAAAGAAAAAAAGAAGAAGGGTCGAACTACCACCAGGATAATAAAACTACCCATGAAAAGGCACAAAACTCCTATGAAAGCCTAGTAAATACGTGTGCTTGGGTGCCGAAATGTGTAAGAATGACCCAAAACATCGCGCACCCGGCAGAGGGGAGGAAAGCCTATCAGGTTATTCACGGCGAAGGGCTAAAAATATCGGGCACTCAATTTTAAACGAAAATTGGGTCTGACAGGGGATCAAATGCTTCTTCTTCCTTTAATACATACATACATACATACTTACACGTGAGTACGACCATAAACAAACTATCTCCGCCGAGTACCACAAATTTACCTTTCACTGTTGTTGTTATTTATCTTTGTTTCTTCCTCTTCACCCACGCCGCCATAGCAAGAGAGGCTACTACTACTACTACTACTACTACTACTACTACTACTACTACTACTACTACTACTACTACTACTACTACTACTACTTCTACTACTACTACTACTACTACTACTACTACTACTACTACTACTACTACTACTACTACTACTACTACTACTACCAGCTCTTCCAAGAGGGGAGAGGTATTAAAAGACTCCAGCTACTAAATTGGCCCTTAGCCTTTTTATGCAACTCTTTTTTTGTCATCTTATGAGGAGCAGCAATTAGTGTTTTTTTAGTATATCTTTTTAACATTCTGGCCCGCCTCGATGTGCTCTGGAAAGGGAAGGTGAAGAAAAAATGTTAGAGGTAGAAAAGGGAGAAGAAGAAGAAGAAGAAGAAGAAGAAGAAGAAGAAGAAGAAGAAAAAGAAGAAGAAGGAGAGGACTACTACTACTACTACTACTACTACTACTACTACTACTACTACTACTACTACTACTACTACTGCTACTACCACCACCACCACCAATAGTTCTACTGCTAATAATAAAAAAAGATAAAGAAGAAGAAAAAAATAGATTAAATAGAAGAACAAGAAAATGAGCCAATAGAAGAAGAAAAAAGAAGAAAACGAAAAACAACAACAACAACATCATCATCATCATCACTTAGGCACCATATGGGAAGGACGTAAATCAACAACAACAACAACAGCAACAACAACAACAACAACAACAACAACAACAACAAAGAAACATTCAGGATTTATGGAAGTTTTTGTCCCTTGTTTAGTTTTTTTTGAGTGATGCCGCGAGGGAGGCTGCAGGCGGCTCGTTCAGCGGGAGTGCCAAGCTTATACTGGCACTTGGGGGCCCCGTGCTTGCTGGCGAGCTGTGTGGGGGGAGGACGGGAGAGCGGGTGGGGGGGGAAGGGGCAGAGGCAGAGTGGCGGTGGAGGGGGGGGCGCAGGTGGAAGCGTGGAAACAGACAAAGGAGTGATGCAGAGGAGTATAAAGTGGAAGAAATAGCCAGGGGGGGTGAAGAGGGGGGTGGAACAAACGTTTGGGTGTGTTTGTGAATGACGAGGTGTAGGGGATAGGGTAGTGTAGCGAGGGGGTGGATAGGTTCAAGGGAGGGTGCAGAGAAGGGCAAGTGGATTGATAGGCGGCCCTAGGGAGGTAAAGGGAGCGATAAGGGAGAGTAGAGTCTTTCAGTGGGAGAGTTTATGCGTAAGTGGTAATACTAGTGGTGCTTCGACGAGTTGTTTGAGGCGAGGAAAGGAGCGGGGGGGGGTGGGGTGGAGAGGCCAGGTGGAGGTAGGGAAGGAGCGTGGGGGGTGTTGGAGAGACCAATTGGAGGGAGGGAAGTGTCAGGAAGTGGGGGTGAACGGGGTAATAGTTTTTTTTTTTAGTGTGAGGTGGGAGTTGGGGTATTCTGACAGGGGGAATGGAAAGTGTGTGTTGAGAAAGAACACTTGTGAGGGAGGGAATGCAGTACGGTGTGAGAAGTGTGATAGGTGAACGAGGTTGTTAGGGGGGGAGCAATGGTTCCTACCCCGTCCACCTGCTGGATCGCCGGAGTTGCGTGGCGGTGGCGGAGGTACGAGCACTTCCTGTCTCTGTTTGTCCCTCACCTCCATGTGTCAAGAAACGGAGGAGCAGCGGTGTTGATGACCATGTTAATCACTTTTCAGGGTGAGAGGCAGGCCGGTGGGCAAGGCAAGTGACGGAGGGCGCGAAGGAGCGGTCGTTGGCAGGGTGGCGTGCGCGGGCAGCGGCAGCAGCGGCGGGCTGGTAGTGGCACACACAACAGGGCGCTGCGTTCAGTGTGGGCCGCAACGCCGTAAGAGTATTACGTGAGGTGCGAGTCGCGACGCCTCGTTCTGCCAGGCCCAGCACCCCGCCGAGGCTGACTGACTAACCGCCACACCCCGAAGTGACGACCCTACGTCAAAGGACCGCCCCTCGAAGACACCCTCACCCTGACCCCCGCTCCCCAGCCCCTTATCGGCCGTGGCCATCTGTCTCCGAGGTGGTGAACGTCGAAGGCTGGGGGACAGCTCACCTGTCCCGCGGCGGCGCCTCCTCACCTGGGGCCCCACGGCGCGCCACGGGTCATGAGGGGCCCGGCAAGGTCAGCCCGGAGGACGTGACTCATCGATCATCTGCTGCAGCCGCGGCGTCACCTCCACCTGCTCACCTGAGGCCACCCCTAGGAGGCGAGGGCCGCCGCAGCCCCCGCTGGGAAAAGCACAACCTCGCTCCCTCACCGTCACTGCTTCTCGGGAGCCGCAGAGACAGGGATACAGACACAAAGTGAAGGGCCATACACGAGCCTCATTGCGCGTTGGGTTAATGAAGCAGCGGTCGGTGAGTGGCGAGAACAAGGCCGTGGACTGACGTCGCTGCCGTCGCCCTAAATTTTCCTCACGCCCTTTGTGTGTCGTCCAGACGAACACCGCGGTTCTCTGGAACTTTGTCGTGGGTGAGTGATCGTAACTGACAAGCGTGTGTGCTCGGGACTACAGCGTGCCTGCCGCCCACGGAGGGAACAGCTGGCCGCGGCGGCCCTTGGCTTGGGCGTGAGGGTGTGAAGGGGCGCCGCGCCATGCCCTGCGGCTCCACCTGCTAAAGAGGACGACTTCCAAGGGAGAACCAGCAGGAGGAGGTCGAGCGGGCCTCAGCCGACCGTCCAGGAGCAGCCATGGGTGAGTACGGTCCTGAGTTTTATTGTGTTCTAGGGGCGCTCCGTAGATGGAAGCCCGCACACACCCGTCAAGTCGTACAATGTACTAAACCTATGCCATAACGTAGAAGGTATAGCTGTTGGTTGGCATGATGGCTGTCAACAGCCCTGCGTTCAGTGGGGGAACCGCTCGCCTGCTCGGTCAATCACACCGTGGGGGGCGCTGGGGATCCACGGCTGATTGGTTAAGATGCGAGTCATAGAGCAAGCACTCTTATGAACGCAGGGATGTGTATGGCGGGTGACAGTCTTGTAAGGTCAGAGTCGCTAGGTCGGCTGTTCAAACGCGTCACACAACTTTCCGAAGCTCCTGAGTCTGCCGCGTTAACTTCCCCCCTTAATAAGACGCTTACTGTTAAAGAGCATGTGATGGATACGTTTGTCCGTGCCTCCACACACACACACACACACACACACACACACACACACGATCACGAGTTCAATGCGGGATCAGACCATGGTGAATTACACACACACACACACACACACACACACACACACACACACGATCGCGAGTTCAATGCGGAATCAGACCATCGTAAATTACACACACACACACACACACACACACACACACACACACACACACACACACACACACACACACACACACACACACACACACACACACACACACACACACACACGCACACACATACACACACGTGCGCATGCGCGCATTTAAATCTATCCCCCCCCGTCTCCACACACACACACACACACGCACATACACACGCACACACCGTGATAGTGAGATTTGTGTGGATTTTTCTCTGGCTGGCGAGTCTTGTCTGATCTACGCCATCGCCGCCCGTCCGAGGGTTGGGCCGCGAGGCTCAAATGGCCATAAAAAAACCTTTGTTAAGCCCTCAGCTGATCGGCGGGTCCTTGATTTACGTTCCCCACTTTACGTATATCGAGGAGTCCTTCGTGCACCTGTTCTTTGAGAATTGCCGTAATGATCTAAATATGCCGTTTGAACAGCTCGCCTAACCACCTGCACAAAGGGAAGCATCTTTTCCTCATATGCCCCATGATTTAGAAAGAAGAAAAAAAGGAAGATAGAAGCAAACCCCTGTGATATAAACCTTTAGGTAAATACTATAATCCCATATACATACCCCATGTAGATACTGTATATTACCACCTTGTATATATATGACACACAAACGGGGAATGAGAGTCGCACGCAGTCACTCGTGTTACTATATGAGCATCCCCACTCCTTCCCCTGTCTAGTTGTAAAGATGCAGTAGAGGGAGAGTGTTGTTTCATAGCGCCCCCGTATAATAACCCCACAGGCCAATATTACCATTTTAAGGCTCTCTTGTTTTTTCCTTTGACTAGATACCAAACCCGGTGTATTCTTTTGGTTTTCTCCTTTGGTTTCCATGCTGCTGAGCTCTCATTATTCCTCCTCAAACGAGCCACGACATAGTTTGAAGGGTAAGTTAGACAATCTGGCCGGCATGATACAGCTGTTGTTTTCTCTATATCCTCTACATAATACTTACTATATATCCATTATCCATGCTCTTGTGATTATATCCTAGCGGTGTCTTCTCTTCATTATGTTGTGGTTTTGGGTTTTCGTCAGGTTTTATTTCGGTTCCTTTACTTTTTTATTTACTTTTCCGTACCCTAAACTTTATCTTCGACTTGTTTTCGTTCTTCCTTCCTTCTTTCTTCTTCCTCCTCCTCCTCTCCCTCTTCCTCCTCCAGTGTTCCTTTTCCCAGTGTTGTTGGACGAATGGATGGCTCGTTGCTCTTGTGTTGCGCCGCCAGTTAGTATTGCAAGGTGTGTGTTGTTTGGCGCAAGTTGATTTGTTTGTATTGCCTTGTTTTCCCTTGCAGTTGTTTAGCGTTTTATTGACCTCCAGTATTGTTTCTCTGACCCCCGTTGAGGAATGCCCTACGATTTGTCTTTCAACTTTGTGTTTCTATTTTCGTTCCTCCTCGTCCATTTCTTTCCCATCATCATCAGTTTCGTCATCATTTATCATTATCATTATCATCCTCTTGCTCTTTTTTTCTTCTTTTCCTTTTGTTCTTTTTTCTCTTGTTTTCTTGTTCCTGTTTTCTTCCTGTTTTTGTTCTTGTTCTTGTTCTTCTTTTTCTTTTTCATCTTTTTATTATTATTATTATTATTATTATTATTATTATTATTATTATTATTATTATTATTATTATTATTATTATTATTACGGTATTATTATTATTATTATTATTATTATTATTATTATTATTATTATTATTATTATTATTATCATTATTATTATTTCATTCTCTCCCCCCACCTCCCTCTCTTCCACCTCCTCCTCCTCCTCCCCTTCCACCTCCTCCTCCTCCTCCTCCTCCTCTTCCTCGTCCTCCTCTTCCTTCTCCTCCTCCTCCTCCTCCTCCACCTCCTCCGCCGCTAATGGAAGAAGCGTGGGAAGTGATCAGTTTAGATGGGCTTTATCCTTTAGTGTGTGTGTGTGTGTGTGTGTGTGTGTGTGTGTGTGTGTGTGTGTGTGTGTTTCCCAACGCGCTGATTGGTTATATAGAATTCAATCACGTGCAGCTTTTGTTGATCTTTCCAGTTGTTCCTCTGGTTTTAGTTTAGTTTACGATTTTTTCCTTTGTTAGTTTTTTCCCCTTATTTATTTTTTGGGTTAATTGTACGTATGTTAATTTACACCATTCCTTTATTTGCTTCATTTGCCATTTTTTTTTCATTTACTCACATGGTTGCAGTGATCAATGTTTTCTATTTATTTATTCCCCTAGTTGTTTTTTTATTTAATTTGTTTTATTTACTAGTTTGTTAATTTTCTCATGTGTTTACTCTCATTGATTGCCTAAACCTCTCCTCTGTTTACGTCTACTTCGCAAAAGGGATTCCAGTGGTTGCCGTGAAGCCTCCATACGGATTGTCCCAAGGTCACAAACATTAATTTTACTCATTTTATAGTTACGAAAAGAAAGATGGTCATTGCCGTAAGGAAAATGAAAGGAAGATGGGGAGAGAAAAAGGGCTAGACAGAGAAGGAAAAGATGAAGGATTAAAAAACGATGATGATGATAGGGATGGGGGAAATAACAAAGAGAAGCAGGAGATAAATAGGAGTGGAAGGAAAATAAGACGAGCATGGGGAGGGAAAGGGGACTAGAAGAAGGAGGAAGAGGAGATGAAGAATTAAAAGACGAAGATGATGATGGCGATGTGGAAAAGAACAAAGAGAAGCAGGAGATAAATAGGAGTGGAAGGAAAATAAGAGGAAGATGGGGAAGAAAAGGGGGCTAGAAGGAGGAAGAGGAGGAGATGAAGAATTAAAAGACGAAGATGATGATGGCGATGTGGAAAAGAACAAAGAGAAGCAGGAGATAAGTAAGAGTGGAAGGAAAATAAAAAAGAAGATGGGGAGGAAAACGGGGCAAGAAAAAGGAGGAGGAGGAGGAGGAGGTGGAGGAGGAGGAGGAGGAGGAGGAGGAGGAGGAGGTGGAGGAGGAGGTGGAGGAGGAGGTGGAAATGGAAATGAAGAGGAAATATCTTGCGGTACTTGGAGCATTGAAGATTGTATTGTCTTTAGTATTTCCTTTTTATATCAATTCAAAGCACGCCTCTGTAGTCATCTTAAAGCCTCTGTCACTTCCCGTTTCTTAATTAGAGGCGCTTCTCATGTCGTTATCACCATGTTAATTAAAGGCTCTGGACATCTCACTTTACATAATTAGCCAAGGTGGTGAGTGCGCCCCTCGGTTTAATGAAGGGTCTGGGATGACGCCGCTTCTCACCCAAATTAAAGGTCAACTAATTTTTTTTTGTACTATCTAGGGACCAGACTGTCCTTCGTTCCGGCTATACAAATATTCAAAAGACCTTACTCTGATTCGATACACAACGATCACTGTTTTAAATACTTGCTGTGGTGGATGACGCCGCTTCTCACTCAAATTAAAGGTTGAGTAACTTTTTCTAGTACTATCTAGGGACCAGACTGTCCTTCGTTCCAGCTATACATGATATTCAAAAGACCTTACTATGATATCACACACAACGATCACTGTTTTAAATACTCGCTGTGGTGGAGGACGCCGCTTCTCACCCAAATTAAAGGTCTACTGACTTCTTCTTGTACTATCTAGGGACCAGACTGTCCTTCGTTCCAGCTATACAGATATTCAAATAACCTTACTCTGATTTCATACACAACGATCACTGTTTTAAATACTCGCTGTGGTGGATGACGCCGCTTCTCACCCAAATTAAAGGTCGACTAACTCTTCTTGTACTATCTAGGGACCAGGCTGTCCTTCGTTCCGGCTATACAGATATTCAAAAGACCTTACTCTGATTTCATACACAACGATCACTGTTTTAAATACTCGCTGTGGTGGATGACGCCGCTTCTCACCCAAATTAAAGGTTGAATAACTTTTCTAGTACTATCTATGGACGAGACTTCTTCGTTCCTGTTATAAAGATATTCAACACCTTTTGCTCTGATTCCATACGCAACTATCACTGTTAAAAATGCTCGCTTTGGTGGATGGAGACGAGCACTTAAGCCACGCGAATGTATAATGTATGCCCTTAACTTTCCCTATACAAATATTTAACACCCCTTGTCCTGATTTCATACGCAACGATCACTCTTATAAACGCTGTAAATACTTGTTGTGGACGGAGATGAGCACTTAGGCCACGCGAATGTATAATGTATGCCTAGCTTAATTTTCCCTATACAAATATTTAACACCCTTTGTCCTAATTTCATACGCAACGATCACTCTTATAAACGCTGTGAATACTTGTTGTGGACGGAGATGAGCACCGGGGCCACGGGCAGCTACAGCATACACCCCCACCTTTACCTGTGAAAGCGCCGCACCTCACCAGTAGCAACGCATTCCCACACCAACCGACTCATGTGTTTGTTCAGGGGAAGGGAAAGATATAGAGAAACAGGAGGTGATTAGGAGGAATCAAACCATAGTATTCTGCATTCATGAAGTAGCAAAACGTGTGATAAAACTAACTTACCTTTCTGTATTATCAATTGAGTACGTTTTTTTTCTATAGTTGAGTTTTTTTTATATATTGCTTTCTGAACTTAACCAAACCATAGTATTCTGGGTCCATGGTGTAGCAGCAAAACGTGTGATAAAATTAACTTATCTTTTTGTATTATCAACTGCGTAGTTTTTTTTTTTATCTATAGTTGAGGTTTTTTGATACATTGCTCTCTGAACTTAACCAAACCATAGTGTTCCACATACCTAAAGAAGCAGAACATGTGATAAAACAAACTTAATTTCTGTATCGGCGAGAGTATTTTTTTTTTATAGTTGAGGTTTCCTGATATATTGCTTTCTTAACATTATAACGTTCCCTTCTCCTATAATTCCTTCCCCTTCTGTCTCTCCGGCATATGACCACAGATGTTGCGCCGACTAAACGAAACTTTCCTTAACATTATAACCAAACCATAGACCACAGACGTACGATAATAACCCGAACACACAAGATCCAAAACACATACGTGGACCTACACTAATCAATCCGCCTTTATCGTATTGAAGCGTCTCGTCAATAGCACTCTTTCCCATGCATAATTAAGGGCGCGCGAAGGGCTGGTGCTGCTGCTTCCCTCACTCACCCGAAGTCCCGCGTGACCCATTTTTGCCGCTGCTGTGGGTGGGGCGAGACGGACGAGGGGGACACAGCTGCTCTGACAAAGGCCGTGCAGGGGAGGACTCTAGTTTTCGGGTCTGCCAGATGGGACGGCGGGGCTAGAAAGAGATGGAAAAAAAGGAGGAGGAGGGGGAGAAGATGAAGTAAAAGACGCGTGGATGATGATGGGGAGGTGGAAAAGAACAGAGAAACAGAAGGTATATAGCAGTGAAAGAAAATATAGAGGTAGATGGTGAGGAAAAGAGGGATAGATATAGAAAGAGGAGGAGGAGGAGGAGATGAAGAAGTAAAAGACGCGTGGATGATGATGGGGAGGTGGAAAAGAACAGAGAAACAGGAGATATATACGGTAGCTGTGAAAGAATATATAGAGGTAGAGGGTGAGGAAAAGAGAGCTAGATAGAGAAGAGGAGGAGGAGATCAAGAATTAAAAGACGCGGGGATGATGATGGGTGAGGAAAAGAGAGCTAGATAGAGAAGAGGAGGAGGAGATCAAGAATTAAAAGACGAAGAGGATGAGGAGGTGAAAAAGAGCAAAGAGAAGTAGGAGATAAGTAGGCGTGGAAAGAAAATAATATGATGATGGGTAGGAAAGGGGACTAAAAAGAGGAGGAGGAGGAAGAGAAGATGATGAAGACGAGTAGGAGAAGATAGAGAGTATGAGGAGGAAGAGATGAACAAAAAGGAGAAGCAAAAGGGAGAGGAAGAGAAAGAAGAGTAGAAGGAAGACGAAGAAGAAAAAAGATAGTATGATGAGGAGGAGGAGTGGAAGCAAGAGGAGAAAGAGAAGGAATAGGGAGAGAAGGAAAAGGATAATGATGATGATGATGAGGAGGAGGAGGAAGAAGAGGAGAAAGAAAGGCGATGAGGAGCAATAGGAGAAGGAGGAGGAGTAAGAGGAGTAGGAAGAGGAGAAAGAAAGACGAGGAGGAGGAGGAGGAGGAGGAGGAGGAGGAGGACACGTGTGGGTGGTGGGCCGCAGGGTGACTGACGGCCGGACGGTCTGAGGAGGAGACGGAGAGAGGCATTTTACGGAGGCCTTTGTAGGAAGGGAAGTGTGTTTTATCTGGCCGACTGATGTGGCGAAGGAGGACTTCAAGGAGGGGGTGGAGGAGGTGGAGGGGGGGTCTGAAGGGGATGGGGGATGGAGAGGTGATGCAGGGAGTGTAGAAGAGGTTGTTAGTAGGTCTGGTTTAGGGGAGAGTTAAGGGAGGGGAGGGGTCTGAAGAGGTATTGGGGTGAGTTATAAGAGGAGGGGTGCTAGAGAGGGTGTATATGGGGGTGAGGAGGCTTTCAAGGGGGGGCTGGAAGGGGTGTAGGGGGAAAGTCTGAAAGGGAAGGGGGTTGGAGAGGTTGGATGTAGGGGAGGGATGCTGGAGAGGGGGTGTAGAAGGGAGGTGTGGCGGGGTGGTAGGGGGGAAGTCATGGGGAAGGTTGCTGGAGAGAGAGAGAGAGAGAGAGAGAGAGAGAGAGAGAGAGAGAGAGAGAGAGAGAGAGAGAGAGAGAGAGTGGGGGAGGAGAGGGGGTCCAGGGGAGAAAGTTTAACCTGGAATGAAGGCTAGTAATTAGGTTTACGTGACGTTCATAGACAAATTTTTTCAGTAACTTTGATGATTGATAGATGAATGATTTACTGACTGATTGAGTGACAAGCAGACTGATTGATGGACAGAGATATCGTTAGGCAAATACTATGATAAATAGATAGATAGTTAGATAGATTGACAGACTGATTGATAGGCAGATGTAGCATAATGTGTGACATGTAGATGGATAGTAGACAGACTAATTAATTGATGGATTGAATTCCTAATGCATTTTTAAAAGGTATAGATTTAAGTAACAATCATTCATATCAAACAAAAGAAAAAAAAGAAAAAGATATGCAAGGTACACATACAGTTTTGCCATCTGCGTTCCTTTCCCGTCTTTAAATTAGTCATCTAGAGCAAGGCCTCATCAGTCCCCCCCATCACCCCCCCATACAGTTCCTCCCTTGCTTCTATAAATAAGTCACCAAAGAAAGAAAACGGGAAGAGGCGCCGAGTGTGTTCCGAGCTCCTTGAGTCCTTCTTCCCGAGGCTCGCGAGACACTTGACTCCGAAGCCTATGAAGCAGTGAATCTTTATTTGCTCTTGTTTTTACATATTTTCGTTTTATAAGCAAAAGTTTATTTTATCTATTTCTTGCATTTATTTTATTGTGTTTTCTAGTGGTAGAATTGTAAGATATATTTTTAGGTTGGTGTGGCTCTGTGTGTGTGTGTGTGTGGACGGAAACAATGGTAAGAGAGAAGGAGAAAGAACAAGGCAATCAGTCAGCCGGAAAGTATAAAAGACGTGGAGAAGAAAAGGAAATAGAAAGGAAAGTGAAACTAGGTACTGGAAAACCTCAATGGGAGAGTGACAAAGAATTTCCACGTTGAGAGAGAGAGAGAGAGAGAGAGAGAGAGAGAGAGAGAGAGAGAGAGAGAGAGAGAGAGAGAGAGAGAGAGAGAGAGAGAGAGAGAGAGAGAGAGAGAGAGAGAGAGTAGGCTTAGAGCAGCTTCGGGCTCTTTCAGAATCTGCATTTCGTATACGCTCGTGTGACGTGAAACGAAAGAGAGAGAGAGAGAGAGAGAGAGAGAGAGAGAGAGACGGACGGACGGTAAGGAGGAAGGAAATAAGGGTAGAGGAAGGTGATAGAGAGGGAGACGTGGGAGGAGGAGGGGAGGAAGACTGACTGGTATGGGATAGAGGGAGGGAAGAAGTAAAGTTAGAGGACGGGAGATTAAAAAAAAGAAAACTGAGAGAAGGATGGAAATAGAGATGGAGAAAACAGAAACCCTTGGAGACTTATACGAAGGAAAAGGAAGTTATAAAAAACGATAGAGAGGGGGTGAATGAGGATGAGTGAGTACTTAAGGTGAGTACTTAAGGAGACCTGAAGAGATAAAAGGCTGGCTAAATGAAATGATAAATGAAGTGACGTGAATGGAGGTTAGGTGAGGTGAGATGAGGTGAGGATAGGTGAGGTGAGGTGAGGTCATCCCCTTGTCCCATCAAGATTCACCTGGCTGGGCTGTGTGGCGGCAGGTGGGGGGCAGGGGGGCGGGGGGCGACAAAGGGGGGACTGGCAGAGGGGGGCTAGAGGGGGCTGGCGTGTGGCCAAGTGGCATTTCGACAAAGGAAAAGAGAGTTTTGGTTTGTGTGGATCTGATGGCGGTGGCGTGTTGGGGAAGGGAGAGAGGGGGGAGGGGAGGAGGAAGGAGAGGGAGGGAGGAAACGATAACTCTCTCTCTCTCCACTCACTGCCGCTACTATCACTGCCTCCACCTGCTCCCAGCCTCCTTTCCTTCCTCCTCCTCCTCCTCCTCCTGCCTCACATCTGTCAAGGCGGGCCAATCACAGACGGAGATTGTGTCGTCGTGGCCTCTGATTGGTGGCTTGCTCACTCTGATGGTCCGCGCCTATTGGTGGGTTGAGTCTCGAAGGTGGAGCTTATTGGCTACTCGCCCTGCTGTTATTATTATTGTTGTCGTTATTATTATTATTATTTTTATCATTATTATTATTATTATTATTATTATTATTATTATTATTATTATTATTATTATTATTATTATTGTTATTATTGTTCTTATACTTGTATTGTAACCGCTTTTCATTATTATTCATTCATTATTATTATTACTATCATTCTTCATCTTGTTCTTATTCTTGTTTTTCTTCTTTTCCTTTTTCTCCTTCTCTTCTTCTCTTTCTTCTTTTTCTTTTTCTTTTTATTATTATTATTATCAACATTACCATTCTCTCTCTCTCTCTCTCTCTCTCTCTCTCTCTCTCTGTCCATCGCATCTTAATCCACACATCAAAGCGGAAGGTGAACTGTGAATTCTTCCCCCTAGGAGCAAGAATAGCCCTGTCTTGCCGCCACTCCTCCTCTGTTCCCTAGGTGTCGGGGCCTCAAGGTCGAAATGCACACTGGAACACGTAATGAAATGGTGCTTATGGCGTTACAGGGCAGGAAGGTGAAGGCTCGCTGACACACACACACACACACACACACACACACACGCGCGCTACTAATTTCTGCACTTACCCTTTACCTATGTTTTTGTTGTTTTTGTTGTTATTTTTCTTGTTCTTTTTGGTCTCGTTCATAATTGTTTTCTTTCTTTTTTATTATCTTTCTTTTTCTTATGTATATTCATTCTTCTTTTAATTAAGACTTGGATTTTATTGGGGATATTTTTCTTAGCATCCATTCTCTCTCTCTCTCTCTCTCTCAGGTTTTTTTTATTCTCTTTTTTTTTTTTTGCTTTTATCCGTGACATGTTCTACACTTTTATTTCTTTTTTCCCCCACCCTTTAAATTATTGGTCTTCCTCCTCTCCCAGCCACTCACCTCTCCCCTTCCACTCTCTCTCTCTCTCTCTCTCTCTCTCTCTCTCTCTCTCTCTCTCTCTCTCTCTCTCTCTCTCTCTCTCTCTCTCTCTCTCTCTCCCTCTCTCCCCTTTATTTCTTCCATTTGTTTCCTTCCTGTTCTCTGGTCTTGTCTCTCCCTTCTCCCTTTTCCACTTTTCCTTTTTTCTCTATTTATATCTTTTTCCTAATTTCTGACCTTATAAGTTATTCTTCCAACACAAACATATTCTCTCTCTCTCTCTCTCTCTCTCTCTCTCTCGCATCACTCCAATCAGCTTCCCTTCATCTCCCATACCCGTCCCAACCCTTCCTTCCTCCCTTCCTGGCATCTCACTCCCCTTCACCTCCGCCCCTTCCTTGCCATTCTGTTTCCCCCCTTCCTGTCGAATAAACACTTTTTTGCTTATCCTATTTTCTCCCCTGTTTGTCTTTTTCTCTTCCTAACTTTTCGTCTTATTGAGCATGGTATCTATTTATCTCTACTCCAGCCTTTTTTTTCTCCTTTTTTCTTCTATCTTTGTTTTTCTCTGCCCTACTCAAGTCCTTCTCCTCTTCATTCTTCTCCATCTCCTCTTCTTTCCTTCACATACATCCTCGTTACCCTTCTCCCCCATCCTTTCCTCATTTTCCTTCCTTTTATTTCCTTTCATCTCTTTCTCTTCTTCCTTCTCCTCCATCCCCCTTTCATTTTCCACCCCTCTCTCTTCTTCCTTCTCACCTCTTCCTCTTTTTCTTCTTCCTTCCTCTTCTTGTTTTCTTCCCCTCGCTTTTCTCCCCTTTCCTCTCATATCTTCCTCTTCTTCCTTCAACTTCTTTTTTCTCCTTACATCCATCTACGTCTTCCTTCTCCCCCCATTTTCCTCCCTTCCTCCCATCCTTTCTGCATTTTTTCTCATTTCCTTTCCTTCTTAACTTTTCTTCTTCTTCCTTCTCCATCTTGTTTTTTTCCCACAATCACCCTGTCACATCCTCCCCTCACTTTCGTCCCTTTTATTTCCCCTCCCTCACTATCTTATTGCAAATTTAATCTACATGCGTCACTCACACCAAAATTAAGTCGATTCGGTGAGGTTTTTGCCCGACCAAAGTTAGATTGGATTTTTTTTCTCTCTTCTCCGGGGCGGGTCGGGAATTAATTGCGAGATATTTTGGTCCGAATGAGATCAGACTATTTTCATCTCTCAATGTTTTCCAGGAGTACATGTATTTTACTGACCCCCCCTCGCCCCCCCTCCATTGCGCTCCCCCGCCCCC